>NW_020955580.1:236770-243892 GCF_003031625.1 Empidonax traillii
AGCATTACCTCTCTGTCCAGGGGCTGCCGGAGCCACACGACACCGGTGACGCTCTCCACGGCGAAGAACCTGCTGGCCTCCTCCCCGACCACGCCGAACACCAGCGGGTCATTGTCCAGGTCCCGGGCCAGCAGCTGGGTCACTGAGGAACCTGGGAGAGGGGGAGAGGAGAGAAATCATGAGCCAAATCGGGTAGAGAGGGAGAAATCCCGAAAACATTCAGCATGTCAGAGAACACAGGTCTGTGGAAGGCCTGAAACCATCCCCAAACTCTTTTCTCGTGGGGCTTCAGCGCCTCAAGGGGAGTCAGGCTGTGCATGGTCTGACTGTTCTGCCTGGCACAGACGAGCTGGACCGCGGATCCTCTCCCTTCCTCATCCTTATCAAAAGAGAAAAATCACCTTAGTCCAGCCCAAGCAAGGTCACTTCTGGCACTAGAGACAGTGGAAGAACCCACACCTCATCTGGGTAAGCACTGACCGGCCTCCCGCACGCTCTTCCCTGCCAAGGGGCACCACCACCAGCACATACAGCAACAAAAGCAAAGGACAGCCACCACCCCTTCATTTCAGACACCGAAAAATCCCCTTGAATCATTTTGGGACTCTGCATGACACCTCTGGAGCACCTTCAAAGCCTGCCACGTCTGGCTCACCTTGGGTGGCTGCCTGTTGCCCACCAAGCCACTCGCCCCCTCTGCCCTCCTCAGTAGGATGGGGGAGAAAACAGGAGGAAAAAAAGCTGGTGGACAAGGATGGAAGATCCCCTTGGCTGCCTGGCCTTGAGGATGGGGGGGATAAGGATGGGAGGTCTCCTTGGCCACACAGCCTTGAGGATGGGGGCACGTACTCTGTACAAGCCATCTCTGGCAGCACAAGAGCACTCAGATCACCCGGCCAAGCAGAACAGATGCCCAAATTTCACCCATCTGGGAAGGGGAGGGAAGCTCCAGCAGACCAGAGGGCAAAAGCAGCAACACATCTTGGAGAGCAGAGAAAGGCTGGGCAATTACAGCCCGACATCAATCAAGGGGGGGAAATAATGGAAAAGGCTGATATGAGGTTCCATTAATAAAGAATTAAACGATAGGAACATAATTAATGCCAGTCAACATGATTTTACGGAAAAAATAGACCTTGTCAAACAAACCTGATTTTATTCTTTGATGAGATTACAATTTTGGCAGATAAAGGTAACTGCAAAGAAATAATAGACTCCTGTAAGACATTTGACTTCACCGGCCGTGACTTTCTGATTAAAAATTTAGTGCCCTGCAACACTGATGAAGCACACCTGAGTGAGGACCCGGCTGTCTGGCAGGTCCCAAGGCCACCCACCTCACTGGGTGCCACGTAAAATTGCTGTTGGTACAAATTCAGGTGACAGAACGGCAAACAACAGGGAGGACCACGCAGCCAGGTGAAGCCCTTGGTAACTGGGGCCTGTTTGGTAAGTATTTGCTTTTATGACCCTGCTCCAAACACCCTCAAAGAAGGCCACAGAACATCACAGAGCCATTCTGGCAGGTATGGGGGTCCAAGCATCACAAGGTGCACGGAGCTCCTTCCATGCCCTGCCTGGCAGAGCCACAATGCTCTTTGGGCACGCAGGAGCAGCTTTCACAGAGCTGGTTCTGCCAAAGCTGCAATTCTACAAGCTGCTGACCTTCAGGACTGGATGCAAGAGGAAGCCTCAAACTTTCAAGAGCTAGCAAAAGCGCTTTTCCTTTAAAAAAAGGCTTTAAAAGCTTGAACTGCCTCATCTCTGACTAAGAAGAGTGAGATGACTCAGGTCGTCTTGAGGACAAAATGTAACACTTAGCTATGACTCTTCCATGAAAGCACAGCAAGACTCAATGCCCAGACCCAGACAAATTTCTCTGTGGAGAAGGAACAGCAGTTGTTTTAAAAAGAGCAGCTAGAATTAACCACTGGGAAAAAAAATTCCTTCCACTGACACGGGTGCAAGTGAGGGATGGGTCACAATCAAAGACATTTTGGACAAGGACAAAATCCAAACCCGTGATCAAACTGCTCATCTGCAACACTCCCATTTCTCCGGGGCAGCCAACACCATAGAAATAAAGACCCTACACTTTCTCAAGCCTTGGAACCTCGTTATAAAACGAGTTACTAACTTGGTTTTATGCTGAAGGACATCCAAAGTCATCCTTAGCAAAGGTTTCTTTCCCTCAAGGAACAAGAAGACTGTGTCAGTCCCCACAGCAATGAAAGCCAGGAGTGAGGGCAAAGTAAATCTGGGATCATGCCTCTTTATTCTGCCCAATTTGCCTTGCCCCCTTTACACCCCACTCAACCTCCCCCAGACCAACAGGCTATCTACAACTCCCTCCAGAATGGCAACCACTACAGACTCCAGAAAGTCTTGACTGCATCTCTGGAAGGGAAATTATCTTAAAACTCCTGCTGAATAGGAAAACCACGTGCCAACCCAGTTCTAATTATAGCTGTGCTTATGGTTTGTGTGCTGTGCTGCAAACCCAGTTGTACAATCAATCAATCAATCAATCAGCCAGCAAACAAATATTTAACTCTCCTCTCTTTGTGTTACAGCTACTTCCCACTGCCAGGGAATTTAGCCCCTAAATTCAGGATAACCTGGACAGGGAGGCAAAGCATTTCTGGGCAGAGCACATCATCCCACCTCCAGTTCCTGCTCCTGCCAGTCTGTGGAGTGAGGTCCCTGTGAAACAGCACTCTGAGATCAACCCCCCTCTGCTCCCAGAGGAGTAAAATTAAGGACTGATTTGGTGGGTAAAGGAAGAAAAGGGAAACACAGCAGCACCATCCTCAACTTTTCTTCAAGAAACTTCATTAGGACACAGACAGAGCAGCTCAGAACTTCAAAGTGTGGGAAAATTCCATCTTAAACAAACCTCCACAAGTGAGGCACCAAATTCTCAGAGCTCTTTTTCCCATTCCCTTACCCCTCCCATCAGGCAAGTAATCACCATCCCACCTTCAGAGCACCCCCAGCTCACGACAGAAAAAAAAAAGATTTCAAATGTATAAAATAAGGATCAAAATAACAAATTAAATAGAAGATAATAAGAAACAGAGGCCTGAAATAGAAAATGAGAACTTCACAATTGCCTTGTCCCAATTTTTCTCATAAGTTTTACCCCAAGGTAATGCTAAGTTTAGGAGTGTGGTGTTAAACCTTCACCACTTCCACCACCACGACAGAAGTTTGTGTGAGCTGCCTTCCACCTTCCACCTTCTTGAGCTCCAATTAATTTTATTTATTTCTTTTATGCCACTTCCCTCCACCTCCTCTTCATTTCCTGCACCAACAGAAAGTGAGCAGACTGGCTGGACAGCACAAGGTGAGGCTCCACAGCATTCCCAAAACCCTCCAGTGTTGGAATCTCTGGGAAATCATCGAGAAGCAGAGGAGGGTCCTGCTCGGACAGGCCATGGGGAGCCCAAGCTGCACCACATCTGTGAGAAACACCTCTCAGGGCGGCTCACAAAGAAAAACACCCTCCCCTCTGTCCCTGGGGTCGTGCTGGGGATGCTGTTCAAGCCTCCTCGAGCCCAAGCACCGTCCTGGTTCCAGCAAGGGCTGAGGAAACAGGGACAAATTATCCTTCTGCAGTGCAAAGTTATAGGCTCCATTTGTTTCCTCTCAGGAATCAGACAGGGCAGTTAAGTGTCTTGATTCCACCAGATAATCAGAATTTATCTCGTCTCCTTTTGCCTCCTTTCTCTCAATCACAGCTACTTCTCCCTCTTTCTCACACATACACAGATTTTCTTCTTTCTCCGAGTCTTGAACTTTGATTGACCTCAGGAGGTTTTTTGTTTTTTGGGTTTTGTTTTTTTTTTGCTGTTTTTGCCTCTTGTTTTGTTCCTGCTTGGATCTTGCTGTATTTCTTATAGTTTGGCTGCTTCACAGGGTGTACTTTTCCATCCTATAGAGGAACTCTTGTCTCTCAGCATCCTCCTTGCAGCTGTAAACTTCTGTAGCTTTCCTGCCCTTCCACTTTGCCACGAAGGAAAGAGGGGAAAAAGGGGTTGTGCCCTCCCCAGTTCCTCTCCACTGGTTTTGCTTTCAAGAGGGGGATGAGAAAAGAGAAAAACCAACATCTCTCTCTGGCAGGGTCCTGGAGCAAACTGAGGGCTTTGGAAGCACTGACTCTCAGGGTCAGGGAGGGAGTCTGAAGATGAAGAAGCTTCCCAAGCAAAATGCTGACACAGTCCAGGCAGAAATGGGCTGGGGTGGGATGGAGGGCACTGGGATCCAACGGAAGGGGTAGGTTTCTAATTAGTTGCTTAATAAGCTTCTCTGTCATAAGGTCTGATTCATACCCAAGTGGAGTTAATAGGAATGTCTCTGCTGACTGCACTGGTTTTTGGGCTCAGGACTTCAGGCATCAGCTACACTTTCGTATGAAAAAAGCATTTTAATCCCTGTTTTTAACAACGAGTTAAAAACTTCTTCTCCTTGGCTCCCGAGCTCTGGGTCGTGTCTGTGGGCACAGCCAGCACCACGGGCACTCAGCTCAGGGACCAGGGGCTTTTCAGGATAAAATCCCTGGATTTTCTAAGCAGCAGCAAATGGATCAGAGGCCCCAGACACGCCGGGGAAGGAAGCAGGAGGGAGACAGCTCTGATGCCAAGAGCAGCATTTGTGGTCCTCCACCAAGGTCAAGAGCCGGCACAGGGGGCCCCCAGCAGCCACTCAGCTTCTCAAAACAGCAGAAATTTAGTTAAAAATCATCTTAGCAACCACACCCTGCAGCAAGGGGTCCCCCTGACACAAAGGTCACTGCCACACTTTTGCTCCAAAGTAGTCGCCATCCCATTTCCTTGGCTCCCCCTCCTTCCTTGGAAGGTAGATGGGACAACCTGGTCCTGCCTTCCCACCCCAGTCACCCCAGTTCATCACAGCAGCCTGGCCTCTGACGTGCTCGGTGGCAGGATTTGATGGATTTGATCTTGAAATTCCAACCCCGTTCTTCTCATCTGTCACCTGCTCCCTTTTTTTTTTACCTGCAATTCATTTTCTCTTTCAACTTTCAGGAGGGGGGGAAAAAAAAAAACAACCAACAATCAAAAAAACCACAACAAACAAAAAACCAACCAACTAACCAACCAAAAATAAAAACCACCAAAAAAAAAACCCACAAAAAACCACAAAACAAAACAAACAAAACCAAACAAATTTAAAAAAAAAAACCAAAACCAAAAACAAACAAACAAAAAACCAAACCAAACACCAAGAGGGGGGGAAAAAAGCCCTTTCCCAAAGACTTTGAAAAGAAGAAACACCAATATTTCTGTGCTGCTGAGCCATGTCTTAGCAACGGGACAGAGAGGAAAGAACAGTGACTCCCTAGCAAAGAAAGTAAAGCAAAAATCCAGTTTCAAGCGGGAGGTCACAGCAAGTGGAAGCTTCTTCCGTGTCTGGGACGAGGCTTCATCACTTTCCTGAAAAAGGACAAATCCCGAGCTGGGGACAGCTGGGATCAGGAAACCTCTTGCAGGCACCAGGGTGCCTCCATCTCCATTGGGGGAATAGTAATAGCAGAACTCCTGCCACACAGCCATGCTGAGTTTAAACCCTGGTCATCAACACCACTCAACTACGCTCAGGGGCACGGGCAACCCACCCATCCACCTCCAGGCCTGTCTCCAAGCTCATTCCCTAAGCACAACCCCAAAAGACACTCCCAGACCTCCTTTTCAGAAAAGGCTCAACCCCTTCAGCCAACACTTTCCAGAAGGACTCGGCAAAGAAAGTTTCTGCTCCTACAAATCAAGCTGAGCTCAACATCACACGTTTCTCTTCCCAGATGCTAACGGGGAGCATCAGCTTTCCCCTCCAACAAGGCTGCCTGCACTCCAGTTACTGCACTGCGAGTCAAAAAGGGCAGGGAGACACCAGCCCCTTTGTAAAAGGGTCTCATAATAAAGAAACACGAAAAGAGCAGCTTCTGCCATCAGAAAAGCAGGAGCTCTTCACCAAGGGGGGAAAAAAAGCCCTGGAGCAGCTGGTCCAGGAATCACGTGGCACGGCTGCCGTCAGGTATGGGAGAGAAAGGAGCCAAACCCAGGGGTGACAGGGAAGAGGGAAAACAAATCTGTGCAGTCAAAACCATTTCTGAGGAGGTTTATCAAGCTGGGAAGTGAAAGGCACAGCAGAAGAGTTTTTTTCCTAGTTCCTCAGATGCTCAGAGGCAGAGCCTGTAATTTCTCTGCTGTATTTAGTTATTTAAGTGAGGAGTCAGTGTTGAGACAGAATCCATAAGCAGATCTGGCAGGCAGTGGTAAACCTCAGAGAGAGGCACTGCCTGCCTTTGGTTCCCCTCAGCTCTCACAGAGATGTTTAAAAGGAGGTTGGTTTAAAGCCGTTTAAGAGGAAGGGAGCAGCAGCAGGTAAAGAAGAGCCGGGTGTTTGCACTGAGGGTATCCATACAGAGGGTTTGTTTGGTTTACTTTGGTTAACTTTATAAGATAAATAACAAGTCCAGCTTGGGAAGAGAAGGCTCCATGGAGACCTGAAAGCCCCTTCCAGTACCTAAAGAGGTTCCAAGAGAGCTGGAGAGGGACTTTGGACAAGAGGGACTGGCTTCCCACTTCCAGAGGGCAGGGTGAGATGGGATATTGGGAAGGAATCCTTCCCTGTGAGGGTGGGCAGGCCCTGGCACAGGTTGCCAAGGGAAGCTGTGGCTGCCCCTGGATCCCTGGAAGTGTCCAAGGTCAGGTTGGACAGGGTTTGGAGCAACCTGGGCTGGTGGAAGGTGTCCCTGCCCATGGCAAGGGGTGGAACAAGATGAGCTTTAAAGGTCTCTGCTGACCCCAGTCATTCCAAGGAGGATGGATGGAGGTCACAGCCTTTGCTCACTCACTGGCACCTCCCTAGGCTGGAGACAGGGGTTGATTAATCAGAACCCTCCAACCACACTGGCATATTGCTGCCAAAATCACGGATACACCTCAGTATTGCAATGGTATCTCCAAATCTGCCTGGAAAAAAGGGGATTAAAAAAAATGCTCATCCATGGGTAAACCCCCTGCAAGCAGCAGTATCACAGGGGGGCCCTTTCCTCTCCTTTTTCCCTGCCTGCTCAGACTAGAATCCAGCAATTCCTGCCTT
>NW_020955580.1:244001-353238 GCF_003031625.1 Empidonax traillii
CACATCAAAACACCCAAACACCCAGGAGAGTAAAACAAGAAAAGAAACACTTGTAAAAGGAGGAGTCTGGCTTTGTTAAGATATTCCCAGTGTGAAAAGGGTCCCCTCACTTAAAAAAACCCTCTTTAAAATAATTTCCTCTCCAAACTGCCTGGGAGCCTCATAATTACCAACAATGATCACAGACCCATTCATTTCATCCTAAAATTAATACATCATGTTCAGAATGATATCGCATTAATTTATCACAAGATTTATGAAACTTGTACTTTTTTTCTAATGAGTTTTATGCAAATTCTGCTCCATCCATTGTTTGCACCCTTTAAAAAAAAAAAAACTAAAAAAAAAAAAATGTTCCCCCTTGCAGAAGCTGCTCTGTCAAAAAGTCTCACTTTTATTGATATCTGTCCTTCTCTCCTCATCCCCACAACAGGATGGGGAAGGAGAAGAGCCGGTTCCAGCCTGGATATGATCCTATTCCCCAAGTAGAGCTTTGCAGGTGAGCCAACCGTTCAAGGCACTAAGTTTTCAACTAATTTTAAAGGAAATTAGCTGGTGGTTCGCTCACACCTTTGTCTGAGAAGGGTCAGAGAACAGGAGGAGTAGCAGGGAAGAGGGAAATTAAAGTGTTTACACTTTCTAGAGTGGATAGTCCATGCTTGGTAAACTCAGAGAATAAATGCAAAAGGTGGGAGGGAGGAATAAACACCAAGGGAAGGATAAGCACAGAGCATCCTGGAGTTATAAAGGGGAAATCGCACGAGATTAACTCAATATTTTATGGCAGAGTGTAAATTGAAGACTGGAATGCACAAGATGTCCAGGAAAGCACTCGGTGCCTTACAAATCCTGAAGCTTCCAAAAGACCAGGGCAATTCTCAGGAGCACAGGCAACACTACAAAAAGAGGGAGGACAATTTCCAATTCAACCAGGGCAGGAATATTATCTTCCTTTACAAGCACTGCCAACTGGAAATCAGACTGAGATCTACATCCATACCCACACAGTTCTGCCAGGGAAGGGGATTCTGGAAAAACCCTAAATATCAGGTGCAGCCTCCCTCCTTGGAGCTGCCCTCCCGTGACTACTGGCAACTGTTCATGAGGCACACGTAGAGAGGTGGGAGGAGGCAGGAGGGAGCAGAAAAGCAAAAGGACAACATAAATCTGGGGTTTGCTGTAACATCCCAGCAGCGAAATCTACTGAGGTGTTAAATAAAGGCAAAAAAGCCCCAACATTGCCTTGGGGCTCTCTTTAAAGGTGGTCTGGAAAACCTGTCAGCAAACCAGCCCTGGAATAGCAGCACTAACAGCATGAGATCCAAACCCCGGTTTTGGCAGCTCTGGGGAGCAGAGAGAAGGGTTCTCCCCACCTCTGAAGGCAAACCCATTCCCTCTGCTTGGCCAAAGACCCCCACGGGCTCTGCTCCACACACCTCCTGCCCGCCTCTGGAACGACCTCACACCCTCCCCACTAACTCCTCAAGGAAAACCTACCTAATGCAGCCTTGATTAACACTTCTGACACAAAGTTTAAACCCTAAATCCACAGAATATCCTTTTCTAATTAATTTTTGAATTCAGGAACAGCACAGAAAGTATAAGGAATATTTCCTGCCTTGTCCCCAGCTCACTCCAAAAAGAAAGAAGTTAATGTTTTACCTAACTAAAAGGAAACCCTGTCACAGGTCCCAGTGTGGAGGGAAACAACACTCAGCCTCCCTGGCAAGTTGGAGCCAAAGACGGGAGAAGGATCTGAACCACAGAAAACACGGCATTCCTACAAGTTTCATGAAAATTACAGATAAATTAAGGGAAGTCAAGCGTTCTTCCTCAGGGACACAACTCTTTTCCTTTAAAAGACATGGCTGAGAGCTGTCCCAGAATTCTGGAATAGTTTGGGTCGAAAGGGATCCTAACGACCGTCCCATTCCACCTCCTTCCAAGAGGGGTCCAGAGCACGTGGAAGACACAGAGTTACCACAGGTCCAGAGAGCACCAACCAGCTCTGCTGACTGAAACCAAATCCTAGCTCCAGGGATTAGTTTCTCCGTAGTGGATGCAGTAAACCAACAGGAGCTGCGCTGGGATCACACAGGTGGGGGTTACCTCTCCTCATCTTGGAAAAAACAGGGGTACACGCCCACTGCCATCTCCCCCCTCAGTACAAGAAAGCAGGAGGGCAGAGAGAACCAGAAGATGAAGGTGACCCCCAATCCTCAAGCTTTCTAGAAACACACCAGGGCAAAGAGAAGGAAAAAGCAGGACTCCAGAAATCTATTTAGTGAGGTGTTTTGCTACTTGGCATAAATAAATGATTTATGAGAGTAAGGTGACACACGCGGTATTTTGCATCTTAGCCAGACAAGGTAACATAGCTTTGTGTTAATTAGAAAAGAGAAGCTGTTCTGCAATTAATATGAGGTCAGAGATAAAGCTCATTAGGTTGCAGTGGCTGTGGACCAGGTCCCAGGACTGTCCTGGCACTGAGCAGGGTTGCAGGACACCCATAAGGTATAAGACACCCCCAGAACAGTAAGGCAGCAACGCTAATGGAGAATGGTTTGGGTTGGGAGGGACCTTTAAAGGCCATCTAATCCAACCTTCTACCACGGGCAGGGATATCTTCAACTAGACCAGGTTGCTCAGAGCCCCCCACTCAACCTGACCTTGAATGTTTCCAGGCATGAGGCCTCTTGCTCCAGTGCTTTACCACCCTCACTGTAAAATAAATTCTTCCTTACATCTAATCTAGATATAAACTCTTCTAGTTTATAACCTTGCCCTATCGCAACAGGCCCTGCTAAAAGTCACACACACATCATGCTGAAGTGCCTTCCTCCACCAGCAGCCCCGTCAAGCTTGAGGAGCTGATCAATATGAATGGGGAAAAGAAAAAAAAAAAACAAAACAACCACCCAAAAACAACAAAACAAACCCGTCAGCAAATTACACTTGCACAAGCAAAGCGCGAGTTGGATTCATTCACGTCTTGTTTGAAATCTCATCTGCGCCTCACAAAAGCTGAAGCATCCCCGAGGCTCTCAGTCTCACAGGGAATGCAAACCCTTCCGTGCTGCGCTTGCCTATGGCCCAGCTGCTCTGCTCTCTGAATGGTTCAGGGAAACAGATCCCAAATAGAGCCCAAATGTGACAGGGTGTTTTGCTCCAGAGCCTGCTTTGGTTCGTGCGAAGTCCCAAAGCCAAAGGAAACGGTGCCAGCGGTCAGGTTGTTGCCTGCAGACTTCAGATCCGTAATCAAATCGGCCTTGGACTGTCACCGTAACTCTCTGAGGTTTCAAAACATGTGCTGGGTGATGAATTCTGCCTTGTTATAATGAAGATGCAGCGCAATCCCTTCTTGATTTATCTCTCCGGAGCCAAGTTAGCACCTCTTGATCTCCAAGATACGGCTGCAGTAAAAGCAAGACTTACAGTAATGGGCCAGGAATCTGAAACCCAAGGCAGCCAATTTTTAGGAAAGGCTACATTTCCTGCTTCTCTCCCCCTCCCTGGATCGTAGAGCTGTGGAATGATTTGGGTTGGAAGAGACCTTACAGACTATTTAGTTCCAACGTCTCTGCCCATGGGCAGGGGCACCTCCCACTCTAGACCTGGTTGCTCCAAGCTTCATCCAGCCTGGCCTTGAACACTTCCAGGAATGGGGCAGCCACAACAAAAGCAAACAAAACCTTTAAGAGAACCAAGAGAAACAACCAACAAGCTTGGAAGTCTCTCCTCCAAGGGCGACAGCCAGAGAAACACAACACGTGTCAACTCATCAAGCCCTTCATCCATCGGTCCTGGCCTTGAAGCACAACCCAACCCCTCCAAGCACAGCCCAACTCCTTGGGGCCGGCAACGACTGTCACAACGTGGATGGAGCATTTCCTACCATGCCTCCTCCTCTTTCTCCCCCTCAAATGCCAAAGAGGAGGTGGGGAGAGACTTGGCAGGTGGTGCCTGGGTATCTGAGGCACGAGCTTATCTGCGTCCCCACAGTAAATTGCTTGTTGATAAATGAGGCTATTTAGGAGCAAGTGGTGCCAGCGTTGCTGTTATTAATGGCACCGACGTGGAGAGACATTTAAGAGCGGCCCCACGTTCCATTGTCCTCTCTCCCGTGAGTAATGGGGCACTTCAGCTACGGGGCTTCGAAACCAGCTCGGGCTGTTCAACAACAGAAACAAGACGGAGGGAAATGGATGGAACTCGCTGGGCTGATGACTCCAATATACTGATAAAGCCAAGCTCCTCTGGTAGGAGTTGGGCAAAGCTCCAGTCCTTAGATGAAATTAAACCAGACCCAGCGACCAAAGCTCTCCCACTCATCCCTGCAAGCTCCCACACACAGTGCCTCATTCTCTCAATCTACGGTCCTCTGCAGCAAACCCACCCAAATCAAAGGCAAAAGCCAAGCCACAAAAGCATAAACTGGAGGCAGCAGCGGCAGAGCTGTACTTGCAACACGTGGTACACCCTGGAGCACAGGGAGGGAGATATCTGTTGAAGTCTGGGAGGCTTTCACAGGGCCATTGCCTCACTTTGGACGTCACAGATGCCTAAGCGTGGCCAAGAGGACAATGAGCAAGAAATAAAGAGGCTGTTTACTGCAAGAGGAAACCTTGGAACAGAGCTCCGCAGAGCTCCAGGCTGGTGGGAGTGCAAGGCAGAGCGTGCAAGCACACAGCTGTAAACTTGTTTCTGAGTTAATATACCCACGAGTGTTTTTTCTTTTCCTATGAAAGCACACTCTTCTGCAAGCCAACATCTGGAGAGCTCTGTTACAGCTGGACCATCATCCCCAGTGACTAAAGCATTCAATTAATTTAGCCTTTCTCATTTGCCAGTTGTCTGCAAATAGGCTCGGATTTGCAGGAATTTATTTGTTATTTGAATATATTCGGTGAATGGTTTATTAAAAACATATTTCAGGCAAAGGATTCCTCATAAAGGCTCCTACAACTGTCGCTCTGAGTGTTGGCAACTGGCTGCTCACACCATGTAAATGGTCACTGCGGTCAGGTGGGAATGCCTTTGCATCTTGATGGAATGTAAACTACCTCCAGAAAGAGCTTTCCAAGGGTCTGAGGAAGCACCTGCACGAAAACAAATCCTCACACAAGCACACAGCAATCCAGCCTGCCTGAATTTCCTCAAAAAACCACAAACCAGCGCGCCCAGGAGTTGTCACAAAGGGAACAAGAGCAGAGCTGGACACCAGAATTAACTGACTTAATGCAAACCACCAGCAAAAACATCTCTCGGCCACCTCCACAGCACCTTGCAAGAATCCACGGGGCTCCTGATCCAGGATCCTACCTGCCCAGCTGCCTTTTGTCTCAAAACTCCAGGAAACACTCGCTGCAGGAATTTCAGCACAGCAGCAAGAGAAACAGGGTGAGGAAGGAAGCGGTGAAGGGCTCTTTCCAAGACTGATGTTCTCCCTCGGGCATGCAACAAGCCCAGGCTCCTCCTTGACAGTGTACAGCTGTAGGTTATACAGTACCTGTGACATGTCTGAAATAACAAATCCTGCTACAGGAACACTTCTGGTCTTCTACTAGACAGGACAAAGAGGAATGGCTTTAACCTGACAAAGGTTAGGAAGAAATTCTTCCCTGTGAGGGTGGGGAGGCCCTGGCACAGGTTACCCAGAGAAGCTGTGGTTGCCCCATCCCTGGAAGTGTCCAAGGCCAGGTTGGAAGGGGTTTGGAGCAACCTGGGATGGTGGAAAGTGTCCCTGCCCGTGGCAGGGGGGTGTGTTAGAATGAGATGAGCTTCAAGGTCCCTTCCCGCCAAAACCATTCCAGGATTCTACGGTTCCCTATGGCCAAGGTGACCTGTGACAAGTGGCCTTCCTGCAAGCTAGGTCAGAGCTGCAAGGGGTGGCTGAGCCCACAAACCCCCTCACCTGGTGTCCAGACCAGCCAGTGCTCAAAAAAAAACCTCCCTCAGTCACATGTAAAAACCAAATAAAACTTTATAATCCAGACTGAAAACAAAACTCCATGTGAAATCCCAGCTGCTGGGTTGTTTGAAGGCAAAAAGAAAGCAATCACTGAGGTTTCACAGACTGTTCTAAAAGTGGAAATCTGTGAAGAGAAAAGTGATCCAGTAAGTCACAGTTTGAGGCTTTTTTCTTTCAATTGCTCAGGGTAAAGACTTTCAAAGCTCCTCTTTCCCCCGAAGCCCTGATTGAGGGAGAAATGGGTATTGACCATCAAATTCAGCATCTCCCTTGCTACTTGGAAACATCAGAGACCCCTCTGCCCCCACAGCTGCATCATGTACTTTTTTTTCCCCAGCCCCTGCAGAGCACCAGCCTCCAACTTCTGCAAATCCAGCCCCTTCCCAGCATCTCAGAACGCTCCTGTCCACAGCCAGACGTTTGGCCCCACGGCTCTGCAGAAGGACCTCATGGATCCCCATAACTGCATCAAACCTGAGAGGATGAGCAATCCTGCAGCCCTGGGGACACGGCCCCAGAGGCTGGAAATCTCCACTGCATGAGACACAGCCGAAAAAAACCTAAAAAACAAACAAACAAACAAAAAAAACACCTCAAAGTAAACTCAATCCTCCAATCCAACCTTGCCACAGAGGCGTGCGAGAAATGAACCCCTTTGCCTGCTTCCCATTATAACACAGCTATTCTTCTTCTCTTCCTTCTTTGGTTATCCTTTATCCTAGCCCTTGTCCTTGGCAGGATGCAGAGAGCATCCTGGCCTAGGTAGCTCCCATAAATTCTTCAAATTTGGGCTGAGATTCTATCTGTGGTTATTAAAGAGTGCTAATAAACCTTATCAGGCACGAGCGAATGTAACAGGAATAAGGGAAGGATTTTCTGAGGTCTGGAAGTGTAAGAAATTCATAACTAACTTAATACCTGTTTCAATAAGAGATAACCATGGAAAATCTATTTTAAAACCGGTTTGACTCTTTCCATAAGAGGGAAAAAAAAAAAAAAAAAAAAAAAAAAGAGGAAGAAGAAGAAGAAATGACAGGACCAGAGGGAATGGCCTGAGGTTGCGTCAGGGGCAGGTTTAGGTTGGATATTATAACAAGGTTCTTCCCCCAGAGAGTGGTTGGGCACTGAACAGGCTCACTTCAAGGCTCCAGACTTCCTCACCCCCAGGCATTTTTAAGCAGTTGTGCAAACCATCTCCTTTTCTCTTCCATCCCTTGCCCATGACATAATCCCAGGCTCCTCAAGCTTTGGGATGCCTGTGCATGCTCTCAGCTGAGGATGTTGTAACCCCTCACAACCGTGGCCCCCAGGCTTCCTCCAGCCTCCCCAGCCCGCAGCGACAGCCCCCGACACGCCCGAGAAATGACTGATGAGCCGGCATGTTGTTTTTGAGCAGCTCACGTGCCTCCCCTGCACGCAGGATGACAGACCTTGGGAACCTGGGCATTAATCTGGAGATTTACAGTCAAATCTGTCACGGTTGGGGAAGCCTTTTCCCCCCTCCTCCCCAAGAACTCTGCCTGAAGGTCGCTTTTCCTGGGCAACAAGCTCAAAGAAACCTCCTCGGCCACCTTGGCCTCCTCTGCGCATGCAGAGCAAAGGTGAGAGGTCTGCAAAGCCCTCTCCTCTCCTTCCAGCCCTTCCTGTTCAAGGATCCACAGCCACCAGACGTTTGATGCATGAGGCGACATCTCCCCCGTGCACAAACGACACCATCCCGCAGCTCGTGGATGCTGCTGCTCGCTTTCATTTCACTGTCAGCACCACACTGTTGTTAGTCCTGCATCACGACTGGTACTGCAGCTCCTACAGGTGCCATCAAAATCAGGGTAAATAAAACCTGGGAAACACAACTTCACCCAGCGCTTGAACGAAATCCCACCACGTCTTTGTCATCCAAAGGTAGCGCAGCCACACTGCATAACTGCTTTAGGATGGGATTTTCCCCCCCTAAGGTTACCCAAATGTGCCTCTGGTGTTGAGAACACACCTGAAAACTGTGTCTTTTTGCTCAAAACAGGATCAATCAGTGGAATAAATGCCCCAGCTACTGATGACAGACATGGGAGGAGCTGGTGAGGAACAAGAAGCCCAGGCATCTTGTGGGTGCAGTGACTCCTGGAATAGGTAGAGGCAAAACACCTGCCAGGAGCTGAGTGGCAATTTCACAGATCAACAGCTCAAAAAAACAAACAAAAAAATCAAATAAATCTGCCCAAGCCAGGACTTAGCTGGGCAGCTGGATATGGACTGGCAGCAAAAACAACTCAGTGGGCTGCCAAAGTCCACCATTCATATAGATGAGAGCCAGGGCCACAAGCAATTCCCACCTGAGCCTCATGAGATGCCCCAAAGGTATGCTCTGGGTGAGATGCTTTCCGAGAGAGGCTCTTCCCTGCACATCACTTTTCTGGGCGAGTTTCTCTGGACACGCCCAAAAGCCACACTCTCTTCTCAAGGCCTCAGAGACACCCCAAACAGGAGGGAAAGATACCCTGGACAAGGCAGCAGCTCTTCTGTCCTCCTACAGTGGGTGTTCAGGTGGGCTGATGGTGCACGTGCTGCCTGCTGCTTTGCCAGCAGAACAGATCAATTCCGACAAGGAAGACTCCTGAGGTTTATAGCCAGGGCAAGGCGAATAAAACCAATGAATCATTTATTCAGTCAATTTTAGCTACCCCTAACAATGAGCTCTCTGACAGCAGACCACAAATTTCTCCAGTGTATTCTTATTTAAGGCAATAATCCCTGTGGATAATTCTTAGACTGCGGTTTGTTTAGAAAGCACGGACTATAAAGATGTTTCAGAGGGATATGATGATCGCTGTACCCTTTCTTCCCTTGCCTGAGCCGTCAGATCAACTTTACAGGCCAGACAGAGATAATTCCAAATCAGTACTGCTGGCAACATCCATGGAATGCTCCTGCCTGGAACCTGTGAGGGGAAAACAATCTGCAAAGCTCCAAGGTACCTGCTTACAAAAATTCATCCCACAAACCTGCCACGAAATCAAAGACCCACAGCAAAACGATACATCAGAGAGAGAGAGACTCCCTGAGTGAGTCAGAAGGACTGTGTGAACAGTGACAGACTAACTACTTCATCATTTGGTGCTCAGGGTGCTTTCCAGGCTGGCTTGTGTGGATAAAAGGCACGGAAGAGGGATAAAAGGTACATTAAGGGCTTTTGAAATTAATTTAGGCGTTTCAAGAGCAAACCTGCACTAGTACAACTTCCCCCTTCAGGACAACAGGCATCCTCTCTTTTTCCCCCCCCAGATTTTCCTTACACATCCTTCCAAGCTCTTTTTTCTTTTTTTTTTTTCTCCAGGCTGAGCTCCAGCAGTTCCCCCATGCTCTCCCAAGCAGCCAGTGGGTCTCCTGCCCACTTTCCCCCTGGCACCAGCCCACACTGCCAGCTGGGCCACGTCGGGATGCCGACTGCTCTCTGCCTCACCTGATCAGTCACTCGCCCGCTCATCCCTCTCGGGCTGGAGCAGCCAACACCTGTTCCTTTTCCCTGCCTTCCCAAAGCATTCCCACACCCCGAGGAAGGCAGGGGGGACCACACCCACACCCCCCACAGACAGAAGACACCCAGGTGACAAATCCATGAGAGAGAGCAGGGGGGAGCAGAGGGGAGGCAGATTTGCAGGCTCTGATCCCGGGCGACCGACCCCCTCCTCTCCCTCGTTATGGATGAGGTAAATTAGCTGTGACACTCATTAGCTGCAGCTCCTAATTAGTGAAAATTAATATTGGTTTTGATAGAAGTGTTGGCTGAAGCTCTCCCAGGCAAAGGCATTATTGACCTTGTTATCCCGTTTAATAACAAGTTACATCACAGAAACAACTTTTCGTGGAGCTGACGGATTGCAGCCACCTCCAACCCTCCACAGCTCCCTTCCCCTTCCCTGCTGCTCCGGGACACAGCCCCAGCCTCTGCCACAGCACCCTCAGCCCCCTGGGCACCTGCACCCAATCCCTGGCTGCATCCCAGCATCCCAAACCTCAAGTTCTCTCATTCGCAGCTGCATCCCAAACCTCCCCATCCCCAGCAGCAGCCATTTCCCATGATCATCCCTTTTTTCCCCACTGTTAAGGCAAAAACATTTTGGATCGTTTTCTCCCTTTTGGCCAGGCAATGGGAAATGGTGCAAACCTATACCCAGTGTTTAGGGCCATAATAATCTGTCTCTGGAGCAGTGCCAGCCATCCCTCCCTGCCCATGGATAGTGCTCCTTCCAGCTGGCCTTAGATGGCCCCTAGCCCCCCTGTGTCCCATTCCATTACCCCTCCCACTGTCACAAAAAACTCCAGACTCACCAAGGGAGTTGCCTGCCACCACCTCTACTCACAGTTCAAAAGAAGAAGTCAACAGGAATAGGTGCAATGCAATGGCAATTACCCTTTAATAAGGACAGAAACAGGAGCAGCGTTCCCTGACCCCAGGGATCTCTGCCCTTGGAGCCTGGGAATCCGAAGGTGGCAAAGTAACAGACACCACTAAACAAAAGGAAAACATTTGCTAGCAAAGCCATGCATAAAAAAACCCACCACACTCTATTATTCACACATTAATAACAATAAAGATGTCAAACTGCCAGATAAGAACTTAATCTCATTCAGAGCACAATTAAGGATGCCATTATCCAACCACCTGGGGCCACTTGCACGAGGCAGTGGGTTTCATGGATAACAGGGATGAGCCTATGCCTGGTGAAGCAGGTCCCCCAGCCACCCCTTGTCCCCACCCCACAGCACCCTCCAAGCCAGGGCACCACAATATTGATGTTCCATCTTGTTCAAAAGAGGCTGCATGCAGGACACAAAAGCATTCCTTCATTTCTGGGATCAACATCCCAGCGAAAATTGCCCCTCTGCTCGCCTGGATGGTACCACTGGATACAGGATACACAAAGGGCAAGGCCAAACCATCTGCAGTATTGCTGGTCCCTGGGGTGAGCTTAAATTTCTGGGGGACGGGGAATGCCACCACTGGAAAATAACTTCTCCAGCAGATTCCAGTTGATTTTACAGCAGGATGCCCACCAAGCACAGCAATTTTGGCTTTCCATATGAACTAACCAGCTTTCTGTGAACCCTTGAGCCTTTTCTCCCACTCTGCTGCTGCTGCTATTTAGGAAGCTGAAGCCAGAAAAGCCAGGAACTCACCGCTGAGTATAAAGACACAACCAGCAAAATCTGTCCCTTGAGGAAAAGGCACTGGAAGAGGAAAAACTTTTGAAGAAAGAAATCCTCCCTTGATGTCTGTAATGAAGATATCTCTGGCCATGTCAGCCCCAGCACTGCCCTGTGCTGCCCGAAGGATCAGTATTTTTAATTTAGCCATAAAGGACGAGGTTAAAAAAACCAGTCAAGGGCCAAGAGCTAGAAATTATTCTCCAGGCTATTAACTGTATTCAGGACTCTGCTACACACATCCCATAGAAGCCCCTCACAGGGTTTCTTTCTGCACAGCATAAGATATGGGGCTCTGTGCCATGGGATGGAGGTAAGACCCAGCAGAAAAGCAAGGCAGGAGAGAGAGAGTCCACATCCCTCACCGAGCAGGATCCCAAAAAGCTGCTCCCCAAGAACCAGAGGTGTTGCACCAAGGGCCACAAGAAAGCAAAAGGTTAAAACACTGGGAATAGAGACACGAAATGCCACGGGCAGCTACTGAATCGCTCATTCCAACAACTCCCGCGGTGTTTTTGAGTGAAACTGAAAGAACACAGATTTTTTTTTTTTAACAACAAAAAAAAAAAGGAAGGAAATCAGCAAATCGCATTTTAAATGCTCCCCCCTCCACACCTTGCAAGCCTGCTCTGCTTGCAAGAGACAGGATGTTGTCTCTTTCTTCCTCAAGGTGTGAAACAAGCAGCGTGCAAAGCAAAATAAAAGAAATACACCTCCAGCTTGCAACCTGGAATGCAAAACCAAGCTCCTGGCTTAAAACCCAGGGAGGCAGGAGCCTCCCCTCTCTCCTAGGAGGCACCTTTTCTACCCATCTCTGCCAAAAGCCGGCTGCAGAGCATCCCAGCACTTGGTGAGGCTCACTCTGCTGCCAGCACTGCGTAAGCCTGGAGGATCCTGCCAATTTTTACGGCTCCGTGAGATCACCCTGTTGCAGCACGATCATGCCAGCTTGGAATTCTTCTTCCCCTTGCCCTCTCCAAGAGAGGGCCTTAATTGTGACTGTTTCCCCCACCCCACTGAAGTATGAAGTGGCTTCTGCTCTCTGCAAGCTGTCCCTGCCCACCCCGCACCTGATGGCACTGCAACGATTTTTCCAAGAGAAAGAAGAACCTGCAAACCCAAGGAGATGTTATTTTCTCCACCCTCTATGCCCCTAGGAAAGCTGCCTCAGGGCTGGTGGGAGAGATGCTGAGGCATGATGGTGCCCTCTGTGTGGTCCCTTTGCTTCTTGCCTTACCAGCCCACTACACCCAGTTGGACATCCGTGCTCCTCTGCGAAGGAATGTTGTTGTTTTATCCGGCAAGGATGTGTTTCATTTGACACTGCTGTCATGTGGGAAAAGGTGCGTTTCCAGAGTCAAGGTTTTCCGCAGTGCTGCTACTTATTTTACAGTCTTCTGCCATATCTTATTTCTTCCCCTCTATTTCCCAAAATCATCAGGAACAACCATCAATCTCTGCCTGGGAGGACGCTCCTCGCTTCTCCTCACACCCCAAATTGTTAAGTCTCCCTTGGACTTTCCACATTTTAAAATCTTTTCCTCCCCCCCCCCTCTTATTTTCAAATTAACTGCTCGAAACCAACACAGCGGAGCAAGAAACGCCACTGCATCACCACTTATGAGAGGATATTACATTCCATAACACCAGCTCTCACCTCAAAGCTAATAATCAATTAGAAAGGAAAAAAGAAAGAGGCTTCTCCGCACTCAGGCACCGAATCACCCCCCTAATTGCACGCAGGCAGCGAGACAACCTCCGTGATACAATCCCAGAGCCTCGGCGGAGCAGGCACCTGACAAAGCCATGCAGATGAATGGAATAAAATTGAGTTACTAACCATTAAATGTCAAGTGTTTGAAATCTTTCCCCCTCGCGTACCGAGCAATATTAATAAATCTTTAGGAGAGGGAGCGCGCGGAGCTTTATTCACTGCTCTGACCACCCTGCAAACGGAGCAGATGTTTGCACTGAGTTGTCCAACAACGCTGTCTCCGGCTTTGCTTCCCTCCCCCCCCCCCCTTCCCCGAGTGTTTAATTCAAAAGCCATCAATGTACCGGAGCAGTTTGACAGGAGGAACCAATTTATTAACTCCCCCTGCCAATCAAGCACATTAAGCCATTCAGAGGCAGAAAAGGTGCATTAGCGCGGGCTGGAGATGAATCGGTTTCGAAGCCGGGAGATGGGGAGGGGATGGATTGGCGCCACAACACCGAGGGGGCCCGTGGTCCCCAAAATCACGGGAAACGTCACAAAAACAAGCCTGCCTGGAGGTGACCCCAAACAGTCAACACAGCAACATCTCCCACCACCCTGGCCCCAAGTAGAGGAGGCTCACGGTGATAAGGGCAGGTTTCCAGCCAGGCACTTCCCAACAGTGGGAGCGCCACAATCCCAGTGCCACAGCATCTATATGCATTTCCAGAAGGACTCTCTCTCTTCTACCTGCTGATTTCCATACTGGAATGTGGTGGTTTTCCATAATGGGGACCCGCTAAGTGAATTTTCACGTTTTAATTTCTTAGATAATTCTGACACGGGTGAAAAGAAGCTGGGCATTTTTCACCCTTTTTTGTTGTTGTTGTTTTTTCTTTGGGATTTTTGGCTTGCTTTACACCAGGTGGCAACAACCGCCAACCAATGGTGATGACAAATAGTTTCAGTTTTTTATTTCTTAAAGACAAGGGTTTCCACAGTGACCAATTACAGTAAACTTTATCTAAAAGGTTAATTTTGTACAAATCTGAAAACTGTGTAAAGAGAGTCACTAAGGGTATCATAGAATCATAAAATGGTCTGGGTTGAAAGGGAGCCCAAAGACCGTCTTGTTTCCACCTCCCTGCCATGGGATGGGATACCTTCCAGGGTTCCCAGGTTGCTCCAAGCCCTGTCCAGCCTGGCCTTGAACAATTGCAGGGATGGGGCAGCCACAGCTTCTCTGAGCAACCTGTGCCAGGGCCTGCCCATCCTCACAGGGAAGGATTTCTTCCCAGTATCCCATCTAACCCTGCCCATCCTATCACTCTAGTCCCTCTCCAGCTCTCTTGGAGCCCCGTTAGGCACTGGAAGGGGCTCTCAGGTCCCCCCAGAGCTTTCTCTTCTCTAAGTGAACACCCCAGCCTGGCTCCAGAGCAGAGGGGCTCCAGCCCTCCCACCACCTCACCCAGCTGCCCTGGGAGCTGGCTGTGTGCCTCCACAGCACTCCAGGGATAAACTGAGAACTGTGCAAGCAGTTGGATGCCAGCCCATCTCCAAACCATCTATCCCAGCACCTGTCACTCAGCACACCTCCCACCTCACCCAGCCCCGGGCTGGGTGGCAAAGCATGTCGAGCTCAGAGAGTGACGTGTGACGCTCCATCGCTCCCCTCCAGCCTGGCACCAGCTCCTCCTGAGCGCTGGGGAAGGCACAGGAATGGCCCTGCCTCCCCCTCCTCACATCCTCTTGCTTTGCTCCTCAGTGAAGGAAATTAGCCAGAGGGTGGTGGAGCAGATCCAGCTTGCAGACACCTCAGATGAACATGCTGTGTGCAAACACAGAGGTAGGGGGTAATGGAGTGTTGGGAGATTTTTTTTCCTTCTTTTTTTTTGGCTCACACAACCCAAATGTATCAAGTTTCTGATAAGCACATTTATCACTGTTTATCAGTGCTTGTTTTTAATGAGAGCCCATTGACAGACCCGAAGTGAAGTCACAGTTCAGCTTCTCCACCAAAAATAAAAATTCTGAGTGCATGCAAATGCAAGCATTTCCCTGCAGTACAGGGAAATACTCTTGGCTCACAATACATTCCCTTATAACATTAATACCTCCACAAAGATACATTATATAGAGTCTCCTAACTTGAATAAACACACATATATCCACTCATATATACTTTTCCCCCGCCCCTGTGTTTTTTGCCTTCCTATGCTTGTCTCACGTTGTTATCCCTGCTCTATACCAGGTCTGTCACCTGTGCCAACGCCTCCAATCAGCCAGGAAAAACACACAGTTTAAGAGAGCTAGGACGGTATCGACATCCAAGTCCGGGCATTCCAGAGGAACAAGGAATGGGGCACAGCCAGCAAGAAGCCAGCCCTCAAATGAAGCTCCTACAGACAACGCTGTGCAGATAATTAGCGCTGCTGAAGTCATCCCAGACATAAAAAAAAAAAAAAAAATCACCCCAGACCTCATTACCAAACTCACACATCTTTCTCTGTGTCTTTGGAAAGAGCTGAGACCCCGGGCTCAAAAGGTGGTGAGATCAAACCTTCAGCTGGTTTGATGAGGCAGTTGCCAGAAGCAAGGTTACCCTGGCATGTTAATGAATCCATATTGCAAAATACACTTTCTTCCTTCTCCCTCTCTCCCTCTTCCCCTTCTTAAACACAAGCATTAACGTTATTGCCTATTAGCAAAGCAGATATGAAAGCTTAAGTGATTGATGAAGTGATTAATTTAATGACGCAGGGTTAAGGGTTTGGGTGGGAGTGGGGCCTTTTTTTTTTTCTTTTTTTTTTTTCCCTTGAGTTTCCCCAATGTTGGGAATAACTAATTTTCTAGCCTTAAGTTTTCACTAAGGATGCTCTACTTTCTGCAGCTCAACAAGTAATTTCATCAATGGGCCTTCTAACGACAAGCCGTGGAAAAAAGGGCTTGAGTTCGGAAAGCTGAGATGCCCTTCTTAAGTTCTCCTCAAATACTGCTGTTCATTAGGGTCGTTCCCCCACTTAAAAACAAGGCTGCTCCTTCACAGAGCACTGGAGAATCCCGGAAATTCAGTTTTAAGCTGTAAACAGCCACTGGGTGATAACATCACTTTCCACCTATACTGAAGACAAAGGAGACAAGGTGACGTGCCCACAGCCTCCCCTTTCTGAAGGGGAGTCTCGGTGATGTCCAGAATAAAGCTTGTGAGGCAGGTTTCCTATTCAAAAACACGCAATCTCTCTGGCAGCCAGAGACTGATGCATTCCTCCGGAATGATCCTTCGTAAAAGGCCAAATCAATTCTGCCGGCTGCACACAGGCACACACCCCTCAGGGGTGATGAACAAGGACCTGCCACGCTGCCAGCCCACCCAGTAGGAAAAACAAGGGGTTTAGGGTCTCCTCCCTGTGCTTGCCAGCTCGCCTTCTCGCTGTCAGATGACAGAGAGCAGCTTTGTGGGGCTTCTACCATTATGAAAACCTTGCTCCCTTGTCAGTCCCCAAGCTCTGTAACCAGCCACAGACCAACTCCCACCACGCACTTTCCCACTTTTGCTCTGTGCTTGCCTTCCCGGTTGGGGATTATTTATCTGCAGCACTGTGGTTTCACCATCAGCTGGAGCTCACCCGAGGCAACACCACAGCAAAAAAGAGGGATAGCCTCCCTTGCCCCCCTTTCACGGAATGGTTGAGGTTGGAAGGGACCTTCGAGATGATCTAGTTCCAACCCCACTGCCATGGGCAGGGACACCTTTCACTATCCCAGGTTGCTCCAAGCCCCTTCCAGCCTGGTGCCTTGGACACTTCCAGGGATGGGGCAGCCATCACCTCCCAGGGCAGACTGTGCCAGCGCCTCAGCATCCACTGGATAATGAATTTTCTCCTAATATCCCATGTGATCCTGCCCTCTGCCAGCTTTAAGCCATTTCATCTTGTCCTGTCTCTCCAGACCCTTGTCCAAAGTCCCTTTCCCACCCTCTTGGAGCCCCTTTAGGCACTGGAAGGAGTCTCCTCCAGGTGAACACCCCTCAGCTCTCCCAGCTGGATCCAGAGCAGAGGGGCTCCAAACCTCGGAGCATCTCCATGGCCTCTTATGGACTCGCTCCAACAGCTCCACGTCCTTTCTGTGCTGAGAATGCCTCAGCTGGAGGCAGCTCTGCGGGGGGGGTCTCACCTGACCAGGGCAGAGGGGCAGAATCCCCCCCTCTCCTGCTGCCCACGCTGTGGGATCAGCCCAGGGCTCAGGAGGTTTTCGGGTCCCAGCACAGACGGCCAGAACGTGTCCACCTCTCACCCACCTCCACCCCCAAATCCTTCTCCTTGAACCATCTTGACTCTTTATAAGTCCAGCCCATCTAGTAGTAACCTCACCATCAGCTATACCTGAATGCTGGTCTAGCTGAAAATCAGCTTTGCAGACCAGATGAAAAACCCTTAAACAAACGGATCTCACCATGCAGCACTGGTGTTGCTGGGGTGGGAAAAGATCTCCTGGTTTTGAGCTCTCACCTTTGCACATTCCCACCCTGCCCTCCTGACATGGCATTAGCTTTCCTCTGCAGCGTTTCTGGAGCTGTTCCAGCAAATTAACACACACAGATACAGGGGTAGTTTTCCCACTACTAGCTCGGGGCAGTCCTGGCTGGAGCTGGTGAGGCTGGACGAGGGTTTAATCCACGGCACAGCGACCTTGGATGGAGCACCTCTAAAGGGAAAGCAGGGGCAGCACCGGTGCGAAGAGGGCACAGCCACTGCTTTCACACACATTACATCTTTACAATCAAGGAGGCTTTTCCAAGCCCTCCATCCCCTCTACCACCAGGGCCGCCACATCTTCCAAAAGCACGTTCCAACTCGCCAAATTTTGCCAAGAGCCGGCCTACCTTGTATTGTTCCCAGAAGCTGTTGTCCTACCCCGCGCTCCCGAGGTGCCATGTGCTCCTTTGCTCCCGGAGGCGTTAACCCCAAAGCTTTAAAGAACACCCTCTGAGCCCCACCTCCCTGCTACACAATTAGCACCTCATTAACATCATGCCCGGGGTACTTTCTGGTCCTACCTCTGCGGCTTTTAACCCCGTGGTGCACCGACGTTATTTTTTTTTTTCTCTTTTTAGCTTTAGTACTTAATTTTGAACAAGAAGGACACAAGAGCAGCAACAGCTCTCCCTCCCAGCAGCAAATCCCTGCAAGAGTGGGGGGAGGCCAGGGAAGGGAAAAGGGTCCCGTGGCTGGCACAGCCACGTGTTCAGATAGCCAGTCCATCAAAAGCCATCCCCCCAACAGATGGCCCCCAAGCCTCATGCATGGAGATCTGAGCTCTGAAAGGCTTTAATCGGCCCAGAAGGATGCAAGAGACCAGAGAGCCAGCCTTTTTTTTTTTTTTTTTTCCCCTTTTTCCTTCCCGTGATGCATAAGGCGAGTGCCAGGGAGGAGCCCAGATGCCTACAGCTGTGGGATCAAACAGGGTTAGCCCGTGCTCAATACCACGCAGATAACCATATCTTCAGCAGCAGCTTGAGTGGCCCAGCACCCCCGGGGACCTTCCCTGGGTGCCAAAGCATCTGGCTGGCTGTCCAGGACCAGAGCACTGCAGCAAAAGGATGTGCTGGAAGAGAGGATTGCTTTGGAAAGACACATACAGCGTGTGGAGGGTGGCAGCCTTCCCTGCCTGGAGAAGGAAAGCCTGTTCCTCGCCTCGGATGGGGAATCAAGTCAAGTCATCCACAAATATCAGAGGGATGTGCTGCCTCAGATCCACGTGAAGAGTCACCAGCCAGAACCCTGCCTGCTAAATACCACGTTCCTCTTTAGTTTTCTTGTGAAATAACTCTCCATCCCAGCAGGCATGAGGTGTCAAATGCCAGCCTAGACCCTTTGATCACCACCGGCCAACAAAGTACACCCACACCTCAGTGCTACTCCACTATCCCTGGCTCCTCAGCCTCGGGGGCACACTGAGAGCCACAACTTGCTGCGAAAAACCAGGACACAACTCCATGGGAAACGTCCAGTACGGCTCATTTTGAAGTTAAGTCTTAAAAAGAGCAAGGTTCAGCTCTGCCCTTCCAAATTTAGTGGAGAAATACCCAGAGCCACGGTGTTGCTCAGCTCAGCAAAAGCTGCACTTATAAGCAAAAAGGGGGCAGAAGCGACCCCTGAAATTCCCTGTCAGCCATCCATCCGCCTTGCTTTCCGAACACGGGGAACCCAGGGGATGGAGAGCACGGCCCGTGCCTCCTGGGAGAGGCACAGAGCCAGAGGGAAGGAAAAGGGGGCTCTGAGCAGCAAACGCAGCCCCGGTCACTGCACACTGTGCTGAGCCAGCACTGCCCGGGGCTGTCGCTCTCAGCAGCCCTGACTGTGGGACTTGCTGAGCTGGGGGTTCTCCTCGGCCCTGCACTGCCACGGGTTCACACATGGGACGAGATGCCGAGGGCTGAGCCTCCCACCAGTCACTGGAGGCGTCCCAGTGGCTCTCAGGAGAGCCATCAGCTGTGCACTCTGCTGCCCAGGAATCACTCAGGGAATCAAGCAGCAGCCTTGGAGAAGTCCCAGGAGAGCCCAGCCCTCCCACCTGGCCAGCTGTCAGCAGCTTCACCAGCATCTTTTCACGCTCACATTGCCCAGGGGATGCTCATCCCAGTGGGTTTCCCCATGTCATGCACCGCTCAGGCTTTACGGAGGACACCAGCCCTTCACAGAATCACAGAATGGTTTGGGTTGGAGGAGACGTTAAAGATCATCTCATTCCAACCCCCTGCCATAAACAGGGACATCTCCCACAGGTTCTTAGAGCCCCATCCAACCTGGCCTAAGATTCAGATTTACTTCTAGCTTTAAGCAAAGCATGTGTTACCAAGATCTGACGAGCAGGAGGGACACATTGTCCCCAGTCCACCCAGGTGACTGTGTCCCTGACATGACACAGGCCAAGTGCGTGTTATCACCTCAGGTGCAATGGTTAAAGCGTTTCCCACTCTTTTAAGACAACATTATTCCGGTGATGCCAAAATGTTATCGCTGGGATGAAGGGAAAGTGGAATTGCACTCGTCTGAATGGCCTCTTTTGTCATGCATTTTGCAAGGCGTTGAGGCATGAAAGCTTTCAGAGAAACTCGGGTGAATCCAAGCTAGGTGGTTATAAGGCTAGTTACAGACCTGACATGATGGATCATCTTCATTTTCCCACTCCTATCCCGCTCGCAGCAAATCCATTTGCTGGGCAATTAGACTCCAGTCATTACATTATGCTAAGAAGACGTTCCTTTGGCAGCAGGAGGGACCCCAACCAAGAGAAGCCCAGAGTGCTGCCTGCCCATCCCCACCTGCTGACAAATCCAGGGGTGCAGGCAACCCCAGTGGTGGCAACGCCCTCCCAGCTCACATCACACCTCACCAGGGCCCTCCAGCAGCTCACCTGGCATCCAACAGCCCTCCAAAGGGTTTGGGATTAAATAAAATGGCCCTTAGAATGATTTTGCTTAAGGCAATGAGCAGCACAATAAAGATGGACAGTCCCTCTCCCTCAAACTCTTCCTCCAAGGGCCGTTGACCCCGGTACTCCCACTTTCTGAGTAGAACACACGGCAACACGGCTGCTGGCAGCTGGCCTGGGCTCTCTCAGGGCCTCCTCTTGCCCATGCCATCACAGCCTGACCAGTCATCATCCCTCCTCCTCATCCTCCTCTCCGGGCATCTCCCCCCATCTCCTGCAATTCCCTCCCAGGCACCTTTGCCTTCCAGGAGCTCACGTCTCCGATTCCCTCCACACGTGTGTGTGTGTGTGTGTGTGTTCCCATTACTTCTGGGTGAAATAACTGACTAGAGGGTCAGTCCACCTGAAAATTGCTCTCCCCAGACCTAAATGAAACAGATGGGCATTGATGATGTTTTGGGAGAAATTAATCAGCCTGGACCGGCGGCAGCGCCAGCAGCTCCCTCGGCCCAATCTCGCCTAATGAATTCCGAGCTCTCTGTCTTAATAGCTCCTGACAAGACTAATTTACTCTTGTAAGTGATTAGAGGGGGAATGATCTCTTAATTGTTGCTTAAGATCCCTTTCGGCACAGCAGGCAGCGAGCAGGGAGCTGCTGGGTTGGGCGTGAGGCAGGGCTGAGCCCGGGGATGCAGTGGGGAGGGACAGCACAGGGGATGGGCACTTGAACAGACCTCAAAAAAAAAGAGGCACCTTTGTTTTTTCTAGGGAACAGGTGCCACTCACACTCAAGATCCAAGAAAGGTGTTTCCAGACAAGGCCTATCTTTTTTTTTATAAGTTAATAAGCCTTAACTCAGAAAACACCTACCCACAGCAGGACACACAGAAACACCACTTGTCAACTCTTTCCAGGCTGACATTTCTCTCCAGTGCATCTGGAAACAAAATCCCAGGGCGCCAACCTTCTTAAGAGTCAATTATATATATCCAGTGTAACACAAGGTTTAAAAAAAAAAAAAAAAAATTCAACCCCCAAAGTAATTCCAAAAGCAATTTGACTTGCACGAGGTCTCACTGGAAAGCAGACTGTCAGAAATCTTCCCCTATTTTCTGACAAAATAGAAGTTCAGTCCAATTCCCATAAGGCATTTCAAGCTCAAGTACCTGGAGAGCAAGGTCTTCTGTGAGGAAGTGTTTCCATTAAGCTGTTCCCAACCAGCCCTCCCTCCTTCTCCCTTTCCAGGACTTCTCCCGAGGATGCATCTCTGTGCAGAGCTACCACCCAGGAGCCTCCACCACCTATCCAAACTTGCTACCAAGATTCCATGTCTTGCCTGCTTGCTCTGAATGCCACCCTAAATGCCACTCAGCAGGACACTGTGGGTTGCAAATATGCAACCAAGGGGACCCCAAGACGGGGCAGAAGGCTCAGCTGGAAGCCCTGGTTGAGCTGAGCAGTCACTAGAGGGGACCTCTCCCGTTATCTTCCAACCCTCAGGAGCTCTGGGGATGACGTGGGTGCCGCAAGAGCCCTTTTTTGGGAGGGTGCTGCTCGGGCTGCACGGCTGGAGGCAGCAGCAGATGCGAGAAGGGGCCTCCACAGCCTCCATCCCAGCCACCCTCCACTCCCAATCGATTCCTCCCACATTAGAAGCCAGTCACGAGCCCTGATTGAAGACCACAAGTTTAATGGACTGAGAGCCTGGAAAGGTGCCAAGAGTGGCCGGGTCGATTTCTGCATTTACTAAAAACCAATCCCCAGCTAAAGAAAGAAAGAAAAGCTACATCTGTCAATCAAAACAAAAGCGTTCCTTCAATGCTTTTCCATGGGAGGGGATGGCAGCAGCAGACACCCCACCCCCCCACCCACGGGCACATCCTACTTACCCACAGGTGTGTCCTCATTGATCAGCAGGTAGGTGTCAAAGAAGTAGTTGATGAAGTATGGCAGCCGATTGCCCTGACCTGGGGAGAGGACAAAAAGCAAGGAGTTATTTCCCTGGCATGGGCCAGCACGGCTGGGAGAGGCTCGGGAATGCTCGCAGGGGACCAGGCTCATGATGGTGTGGGGTAACCCTGAGATGGGGGACAGCAGGACAGAGAACACCATGAGGTCCCCCAGAGAAGCTGGCTGGGGAGTCACTTCCCTCTGCAGGCCTTCCTGGGTTCGGTATTTTCCTCTGCAGGGTGGAGGCAGAGGGGAAGGGGGGAAGCCGGCAGCTCAGGGACCAGGACCATCAATTATTGTTTTACTGCCTGATTAATGCCTTTGAGAGCCTTTCACCCCGTCAGCCACCCCAGCAAACCCCCCGCACCTTCCCTCTCCCATCACCCTTCCCTCTAATTGCCTCCTTTCACCTTTAATAACCAGGCTCACTTCTTTCCACTTGCTTTTCGTGGAGCTGGAAGCTCCGAGCCTGCCCCCGGACCGCAGCCTCATTAGGTGACAGAGTCAGGTGCAGAGCACGTAGGAGAACGACAACTGTAGCCTGTGAGGCAGGGGAAGACTCAACCAGGAAAGATGGGATGCAGGGAAAAAGGAGGCAGGAGAGAAACAATGATTTTCCAAGAAGGTTTGGCTGAGTGCACTCAGCATTCCCACTTTCAGAAACAAGGACAAGACCAAGTTTCCAGCATCTGCTTTGCCTGCCCAAGCTCCCAATGGAGGGAGATGCTCCAGGAGACCTTTCAAACGCAGGTCCCAGGTGTGCATCCAAGCAAACCTGCTCGGGGGGACACGGGCACAGGATGGGGGAGCAGCCCAAGCTCCTCCAGGGCTCCCCCCGTAACAAGGCAAGGATTTTCAGCGCTGCCCTCTTTCCCAAGGCACCAGGTTGGTTAAACACCTTGAGAGGTGGGAAAGCACTGGAGGCAGTGCTGTTGCAAAGGCACATTTAAATCCCAGCCTCTGGAGTTAAGTATCTGGAAAGAAAATGAGAAGCACCCTGACGAAGTGGGTTATTTAGAGCTAAGGGCATCTCCGGGGGCTCCAGAGCACCCTCGTCACTGGCTGCCACGCTGGGGCCAGCAGGCTCTGAAAGGGGTAAATGAGGCTAAAACACCCCGAGCAGCCCCTGGCACAGAGGACTTGCTTCTGCAAACCCCTCTGTTTCAAACTGCATCACCACTAAAACTAAAAATAAATTGCATTTTCCAAATCTCAGCTGCAGCAGGTGCTGGGGGGGGAGTGTCCAAACCACCCGGCATTCAGGATCGGCGTGTTAGGAGAGGAGAGTGAGTGGCACCTGAGAGCAGGGAAATGCAGAAGGAGCGTCTGGAGGCAGGACACTGCTTTGGGCTGCAAATCCCAGGATAAAGAGCAGGGCTGTCACTGCACTGCCAGAACTCCAAAGGGCAGCGTGCGATGGAAGGAGATGGAGGGAAAGCATTTGGATGCTACAAAAATATAGGTCATGTTGGCAGATGTGTTCTGTGACAAATGGAAGACAGCCCCCCAAAACAGCAAAGGGATGCTGTGGCTGAAGCCACAGCCCCATCAGCCCTGTCTCCCTGGCCAGTCTCAACACTCACATCCCAACCACAGCTACTTCCACCTCCCCCACAGCCCAGACCACTGCCAAGGGCTGCATCCATGGAACTCCTGCAGAACTTCTCCCTGTCTCAGATGTGGCCACGAGCTCTTGCCCCCATAACCTGGGTGCTGCTCTGCAAAACACAAGGCTCCCAACACGTGCCCTGCTGCCCAGTTTAGGATGGCCAGGAGTTTTCCTTTCACGTTCAACCCAGAGCTACCAATGTTCTGTTGGCTTTCTGGACACCTGCCCTCTCACAGAAATTAATCTGGGAATCGCAACCACATGCCACACATCCTAAAAGGAGGTTCACGCTTTCCCAAAGGCACCACCGTGATCTAGGCATCACCTGTGGCTTCATCTAGTGGATCAGCAGCTGGATTTTCCTTCTGGGAGACTGCCACAAGCACCCACTTATACCCTGGGATGTACCACCCACCCCTGTAGCCCTCAACACAAGGAGGGGTCCCCTCAGCACAGGAAGGATGTGGATCTGCTGGAGCGAGTCCAGAGGAGGCCATGAAGATGCTTCCACCCCTGGAAGTGTCCAGGGCCAGGTTAGACAAGGCTTGGAGCACCCTGGGATACTGGAAAGCGTCCCTGCCCATGGCAGGGGGGTTGGGAGTTGACAATCTTTAAGGTCCCTTCCAAGCCAAACCACTCCGTGATTCTAACGTGGCTCTTTGCACAACGGCAGAAAAACATCACTTCATCACACACACTTGTAGCCCTTTTCTGCTCCTTCACAAGTTGCCATCGGGCTCCCAGGGATCACAATCAATGCTGTTTTGATGTTCTGGGAGATTTTCTTCCCTGCAGGTGCGTCTTCCATGCCTGCTCCACGTTACCCCTGTAAAACCTGCTGATGGCTTTGCCCTCTGGAGTCAGCACTCACATCCTTGGCCATTGCTTGGCAGTCCTGGACCCCTTAGTCCCTCCTAACTTGAGGGGATGGAGGTCTCTGCTCATCTCCAGAGATTGCTGCAGTAGCCAGGTAGGAGCAGAGAGACCCCACTGCCAAGCCAGAGCTAAGCCAGCCTCTTCCAAACACTCCAAGCCCACTCAGGCTGCACTTGTGCATTTACCCAGCTCATGGCTTTGCCAGCAGCTTTGCAAATCTCCTGGGAAGAGGAGCTCCATCACCTGCAGTCCCCAGGGAGCATGGCAGGGCATCCACACAATTCTCCCTATCCCAGGCACAGGAGCTGTGCCAGCACTTGCTTATCAAGGGGATGACAACCAAGCCATGGGCAGGGTTTAGGAGAGAAGGACTGGAACACTGCTCAGCTGCAAGCCTCCCAATCCCTGTTTCCAAGTGCTGCCTCTCCAAGGCTTTGCAGTTTGTTATTGCAATGAAGGAGCGAGCCCCCAAAAAGCCACCACCCCACTTCCAATGGGACACACTGGACACTCTTGGGAAGGGATCTCTCCAGGGGCCAAAGGACTCTCGCTGTGTTGTCTCTCTTTACTTATTTTTCCCCCTTCCAGAGGAATGACAGGGCAGTTACCCAGCGAGGCTACACTTGATCCAACACGACACCAGAGGGAGATTGACTGCGCTTGTCAGTCACAGCTAATGTCATCCACTGACTGCTTAATCAGGCTGCCAATCTGGGCAAGCCATCTTGAGGCTTCAGGAGGGGAAGAAAGAGGGGGGAAAAAAGCCTTTATTCCAAAGGGCACAGTGCTATCAAATGGACACACGCTCGCTATTGTTTATCAGCAGGAGCCACACAGGCAAACTCCCGCCCAGCCGCCCTCTCCCCCACCAGCACCCAGGGGTTTTAGGCCATTCATGTAACAATCCCAATTTTCACGGGGCTTTGCTGTGCGTTTCCAGGACTTATGCACCCTGCGATATGCCAAAGCCTGTCCCGAAAGGCACATTTTCTACACCAAAAGTCTCTTCTCCCACCAAGCTCCCTGCCAGAAGCCTCCCTGCCAGGGAAGACCCAGAGCAGCAGTGGGAAGAGAGATGACTGTGGAGTCTCTGCCAGCCCACAGCCCTGCCTTCCCTCCATCTGGAATTAGGCAAGAGGTTTTGCAGCTTTAAGAGGAGTTATTTCCTCCCCAGCATATATTAAAGCACAGTTCAGGTAACAATTCTGGTGCTGAAAGCAGAGGGAGAGCCCTGCCAGCAACACCTCTGCTGCCGAACAGCTAACAAGCTTCTGCTTCACAACCTGCCTGTGATCACCCCCTCTAGGTTTCTTTAGGTTTCATTTACATAAACTGACCGTAATATGCCAGGTCCACCACCAGCTTTGACTTGGTCAATCCACACCTTTAAGTTGCCAAGGGCTTCCCACCGAGATACACCAGGAGCATCTACCACTGCTGGGTTCACCAGCACATCCATCCTCCTCCAGAGCTCTTTCCAGTCCCACCTGCTCTCTCCCAGGAAGGGCCTCCTGATGCTGGGTGCGCAGCCAGCAGCGACTGCAAGAAAAGCAGGAGCACGACGTGCAGGTCCCCAGGACTTTACGGGACGGAGACAGCGATCTGCTTGCCCATACCAGCTACATCCCTCCTTCACCCCAGCAGTTCTGCTTTGCACAGCCATCAGGACACCACAGACACAGCAACTGTTACCTTTGTTCCTTGCAAACACGAGCCCTGATGACTTACCCGGACAGACCAGCTCCAGGAGCGAGAGGAGGAGCAGCAGGTTGCCGGCGGCAGCGCGGCGCTTCATGGTTCCTGTCAAAGATCAAAGGCAGGGTCAAGTCCAGCACTCCATGGATGTGACCTCGCCTCCCAAAATCAGACTCGGGGCCCCAGGGGACACTCAGGACACACCAAGGCTTCGTTTCTCGGGTCACGCAGCCCCAACCACCCTCCTGGCGAGCACCAAATCAAACCCAGGATTAACCTGGGGCAGGTGCTCCATTTTTCCTTTCCCACTTTTTCCAAGGGCTCCTCCGGCGCGAGGAGACGAGCCACGGTGACTCCCGTGGTCAGGACAGGAGGAGCCCCCCAGCTGAGACGAGCTGCTCCAGCACTGAGGGGAGATGCTGAGGGTAAGGAAGAGCTGCTGCAACCCGCGAGCGACACAGCAGCGAGCTGTCAGCACCAAGGATTTAAGATGATTTGGCAGAGCGGCGCGGGAAGCTTGACCCAGAATCACTGGAGAGGCAACCAGGATTTGGGAGGACAAAGCAGAGCCCCTCAAACCTCTTCAACCACCTGGGTGGCTGCAGAACAGGCACTGCGGGAGCACGGGAAGCAGAGAGGCTGGCAGATGTGCCTGCATCCCTCTCTGCCTCCCAAATTTCCCCAGCTCTCCATTCAGTACAGCACAAGGCTCCTCACGACGAGGCACCAGAATAAAACAGTGCCAAGGAGCCGCACACCCAACGCCACATCCAAAGCCTTTTCCAAACCGATCCCACGAAACCTCAGCAAAGTCCCACTTGGAAAGTAAATTCGTACTCGTGGTTCTTAAAACGTCCCACCCCAGGGGCAAGGATAAATCACATACGTTGCACACAGGCACAGGGAAACCCTCGGGCAGCTCACGCAGAGCCTGAGGCTGACGGGGCACCACAGTGACCCATCTCTGAAGCTCTCCCTGTTTCTGTGGGTGCCGTGCAAGTTGTGGGGCAGTGGAATGTTCTCCCACCAGCGCAGCACATCCACGCAGCAGCAGCCCCAGTGACAGAGAACAGAGGTGACAGCCATCCTTGGGGACAGAGATGAACCTGCAGTTAAACACAGAAGCAGCTCCTGCTTGAGATCAAGCGCTGGCCAGAGCAGAGAGGGCTGAGCCGAGTAATAAATCACTCTTTCCATTCCCCATCTCAAGCAGGGACTCGTCACACTTGCAGCTGGTCCTATGCACAGCAAGTTTTGGTTCACCTCGCACTCGCAGCACTTGGAGGACAGATCACTACAGCAACAGACCTGAATATGTGATTCCCACCCGGGGAGCATCCAGACAGACAGCTCACACATAAACCAGAGTTCCACCTCTGCCCACCATTCATGGAAGCACAGAACGGTTTGGGTTGGAAGGGACTTTAAAGACCATCTAGATCCAAACCCCCTGCCGTGGGCAGGGACACCTTCCACTAGACCAGGTTGCTCCAAGCCTCATCCAGCCTGGCCTTGCTCAACTTATTTCCTCTCCATTTATCCCAAAAGCAGGAGCTCAGCCTTCCCTTGGCAGCATCCTGCTCTATACAGACTAAACCCAAAGCCAGCAGGCAGAATTATCCCAACACGTGGCACTGCAGCTCGGAGCCCAGCTAAGGGTGGAGGGCTCTGCACCCCACTTGCCCCCGAGAGATTCATGGGCGCCCTCGTGGATGCTCCTGCAGGAGCTTCAAAGCCACAGCTACACATATTTTAGCTTTACTGATGGATGTGTCAGAGAAGACAGCTCCTAACAATTCTGTCACCGCAGAAAGGGCCTGAAATTCTAATTTCTTCAGCTATTTTGCTACGAGAAAATGTCTGGGAGAAAAGGTCTGCGCCCAGGCGAGAGAAATGGAGCTGTGGTGTATTCTGTGCACCTTTAGGAATTTCAGTGCAAGACTGAGAAGACAATTTGGGGTCAGCAGGGCTTCACTTTTAGGTGTATCATGCCAGCCTCCCCAGGAAACAGGGACAGGGCAGGAGAGTTCAAACCTCCACCCCCCAACAAGCTTCTGATTTCTGAGTGCTCAGTATCAGCAGAGCATCCAAAACCAAACAAACAAACAAACAAACAAACAGTTTCTAAACAAAAATCACCACTTCCCCTGGAGCCAGGCATCCTAACAGGCCCTTTAAATCTTTAGATCCGGCCAACAAAAGCAGAATAGATTCTTCTAATAGAGCAAAACACCAAACATCTCAACTTGCCCCCTTGTTTCAGTAGGTTTTGGGGAGGAGAAAAATCTCAGACACAGACAACATCCCAGTTTTAGACTCCTGCATCCCTCCCCGGCCAGCATCAAACCCGGTGCTGCAGAGCCCAAGCCCACGGTGCTGCAGCCAGCGAGGATACGATGGAAATGAGTTTCCCTATCTTCTGCAGTGCCAAAATGCCACTGAGGAGAACACTAACTTTCTTCTCAAGCAGCACCACTATCAGCCCAAGTGAGCGGAAACATTATTTTCCGGCTTCGCAGCCCGTGTTTAAAAAGCAACGGGGCAGTGGAGAAACAATTTACGTGATGTAGAAATCAAGGCGGCTGACAGCATCCCCTTTCGAGTGTCCTGATAAATCTAAATATTGTATATTCCAAGTCAGTCACTTCATTATGTAAGTAATTGCCTGAAATGTCATTTTGATTTTCTCTGTCTTCATTAATATTGCAGCTCTTCACTGGTTCCCCGAGATGGTTCACTCGAATATTGCAAATTTAAGGAACGGGATGGAGGAGTCTCAGGGGAGGACTTAAAAAATTGTGACTGAGAGCATATTAAATGGCACCTTCTGCCTGCAAGAGGCTCTTTGGAGGAAGCATTCCGTGTGGTTTCCAGCATAATAATGTCTCTGGGCGAGTCGTCCCTGGGAACTCAACTGTTGCCTCCTGGCTGCCAAAGCACTAATGTGAAACCAGAGGTTTCCCCATCCGCTGGCAGCTGCTCCCTGGGGCACACGGAGCAGCAGAGCCTCAATAAATGGTGATGGACGGGAACCAGAGGAAACACCACAAATGAATTCAAGGCTTGAAAGTTTAGGAACCAGCTCAGGTCAAGCGGAGGTTTTTCAGCCCGCTTTCCCCAAAATGCCTCCTTCCCAAGCCTGGGAAGTGGCTTTTTGCTGCTTAAACAGCGTCACTGCATCCCTAAATGTGGGGACACGGATGGAGCCCGGCCAGTGTCGGCTCCAGCCCTTGGCACGTACCCATCCCATGGCCCTCCAAGAGCCTCCCACCACCTCCCCTCTGTGAAACACCAGAGATGAGATGCTCCCACCGCTCGAGCCCAGGCCGTGGATGGTTCTTGGGGTGCCTAAACATCGGCTTCAGGGCTCTGCACCTGCCCTGCTTATTTTTAAATGCTCTGCTGGGCCGCTGGATACGAGAGCGGCTCCACACACAAAACACTTCACTGCCTCCACTGGAGCCACGGTTTTGAAGCTTGGCTGGCTCAAATGCTGCTCCACATTTGAGCTGTTTTAATCATTTTCTGAGCCCCCTGGCCCCTCTCCCCCTCCACCGACTTGGCCTTCCCCTCCTCAAACAGCACCGCGGCACTCTCGCCTCAGGATTTACAGTGCCAGCCTCCCCGTTTGCTCCACGTTGTTCCAGGAGCATAAAGGAGAAATGAAAGTGTAAATCAAAGCGTCTCCCAAACGGCTTCCACAGGAGGAAACTACGCGCCTTCCCAAAAAGCCCCTTCTCCGGTGATGAAACACCAAAAAAGGGGAGCTCGGCGGCTGCCGCTGACTACAGTGAATCCCACAAGATTCGCTCCCTTGGAGGTGGGGTGGAAGTAACCTGAGGTGCCACCGGGATGCCACCATGTCCATGGGATCCATCTAGCTGCTGGGGGATCTTCCTGCACCACTGTGGTCACGTGGGAACAGTGGGCCAGGAGACGGTCCAGCCACCAAACACACATCCCCAGGGAGCACCCCCGGGATCCCCTTCAGCAGAGCGCATCACTCAGCATCATCCCTCACACCAAAAAAAAAAAAACAACCACTCCCGCTTTCCCAGCTTCCCCATCCCTCTGCTCCTTAAAAACAAGCATCACCAGAAATCCACCTTCTCTTATTACCATTGCCTCCTGGCCAGGGCTTTACAATAAGCCAGGATTCAAAAGGGGAAAAAAAAAAAAAAATTACAAGTTAATTTTGATTTTTTTTTTTTTTATTCTCACCCCCATATTGGCATGAGCCATACCGAAATCATAATTCCCCAAAAATAACAAATTGCAGAACAGGGTAATCAGAAGTAAATTGATATTGATAAATAAGCTTTTCTTTCGTGCGGTAGGTGGTTTATTTTAATCTAATGAGTTTTATATTTTCTGAGCTTTCAGATTCCATGATGAAGAGCCGTCCCCGCTAGAATTACAAAGCACTTTGAAATATTGTAATTTTATGGCTCATTTTGCCAGGACTCTTGAAAATGAGATTTGTTCCCTGTGAAAAAATTTGCCCTTTTTTTTTTTTTTCCCCTCCTATTTCCCGCAGCGAGGGGAAATAAAATTTCCTTGTTAAATAAATACAGGCCAGGATATTGGTGTGCACATGGTGGGGAGGATGGATGCCCACAGGGAATAAAGGGCACAGCTGCTGGTACCTGCCATGACCCACCTAAGCCCTGAGGTGGTGCTTGCAGGAGAAAGAGCATGGAAAACACTCTCTCTCCTTCCTTCATCCCAAAATTAAAGCTGAGGTCAGAGACAGGGTTGTTTTCTCCCTACAAAGCTCTGCACATCCCAGCCAGCATCAACTGGGGTACTCAAACCTTGTTTCTTCCAGGCAAAAAGCTGGAGCTGTCACTGACTAACAACTGGTAACACCAAGGAGGAGTTTCCCCACAACTCCAGCAGTTTATTTCCATTTCAAAACCAGGATGTTTTCGTTGGGGCTTCCAGACATTTGCTTTGCCATAGGAAACAAACGCTAGCCGCAAGAAACATTAACACACTGTTTAACCAAAAACCCGAGTCCAGAAGAAAACATCTTAGAACCGTCTCAGTCCATGCAGGAAAGCTTTGTCCAGGTCGGAAATGACACAAGTCATTCCACAAGATAATTCCAACAACTCTGCAGAAACAACACGCAACGCCCCCCTTCCTCCACAGCAGCCCAGAACTGTGTGGCATCACCAAGCCAAGTCAAATAATGCATCCAATTCACTCCTGCATGCATGCAATATTAAAATAACACCCTGGGACCTTCAGGAAGGGAATCCCCATTCCCTGTTGCATCAGTTACTGCCACTCATCCCTCCACGGCGAGGGCAGCATCTTCCCAATTTATTTCTTTTTAAAGTGGGGCAGCACTGGCTCTACAGAGTCTCCAGCATTGGTTGCTAGTCACCATAGGCATCATAGCAACCATTTTCCATCACAAAACTTCACTTCAGCTGGAACAGCAGCTCCTGAATTAGGAGGAAGGCTGGGATGGGGCACGGAGACCAAGCCAACAGGCTTCTGGCTCTCCTGGGCTGCACCAACGCTCAGGCAACACAGCAAAGCTGCAGAGCAAATGATGCTAAAGTGGGATGAAAAGGTGGAAAAGCAGCCAACAGCAACAGAGCTTGGCTTAAAGAAAAAAAAAAAAAAGAGGGAGGAAGAAAAGGAGGAGGGGGAAGAAGGGCGGGAATTCTTGCTTTGGGAGAAAGTAGAAAGCTGAATGCAGTGAAGTGACACACAACAGTCTGGTCTCACAAGACAGGAACCTCTCCCCAGAGGTTTTGTCCACAGAAATGGACAAAAATGGCAAATGTAGGGATGCTGAAGGCCTGACTCCAAGCCTGCTCAGGAACGGGATGCCAGACACTTTCTTCTTGTGCCCTGCCTGGAAGAGGAAGGAAGGTTTCCCTCTGACTGAGGGTGGGCAGCAGCCTGGCTGGACTTCCAAGCACTGCCATCAAAACGATGCAGGAGAAGCATCCAACATCCTGCAGCTGCCACACGTGACTCTCGAGCGCGTCTGTAGCGCTGCCACCGATCCTGGGGCGCTCCTGCCCGCGCCGCCTCAGATGTGCTGGGTTTGGGGGTTCAAAGAAGAGGAAAAAAAAAAAAGAGGAGAGGACGTGTGAAGTGGAATTAAAGGGAAAAACAGAAAGGGGTGTGCTGGCAGGGAGTGCCACAGCACCTCCCTCCTTGCCACGTTCAGCTTTCAACGTGAGCATCACAGTTTTGCAGCCCAAGCTTCGCCCTAAAGAGGTCATAACATGAGCGACACGGTAAAGAATTCAGCATCAACCCCAGGAGCAAGTCATCAGCCTCAGAGCCACCAGCTCTTCACAGTCAGCCACCAAACTGCCTTTCAAAGCCCTGCCAAAGAGGATGGGTGAGTTATTTAACTCCATCTCCCTTGGTCAGCACTCAGCGCAGCAGACGCCGCTCCAAGCCCAGGCCCTGGGTTGTGTGTGCACCTGGGATATCTCATCCCATCTCCCTGCCTCCCTCCCTCCCTCCTAAGCTCCAGGCTGGACGTTTACATCACTAAAAAGAAGTAACAAGGCTGTTTGGTCAGAATTATGGTGACTGGAATGGTAGATCTTAAAAAGAGAGGAAACAGGGATGCTTCAGAGGGGAAGGGGAGGGGGGGCGGGAGGGAATGTAACAACGCTAAGAAAACCCACCAAAAAAAACCTTCACACTGAGCAACCAGAGCTACAAAGGCTCTCAGGCCATTTCTTGCCTCATCCAAATCAAGAGGGAAGTGTCCTTGCTGCTTTCACACAAAGCTCACTTAACTTCCAGCGAGAGGCACTTTGCTGCTCCAGACCTTTTCAAGGCCCTCTGGCTGTTCCAGCTGAGAACAGGGAAGCTTTGCCTGATGGAGCAACACGGCGGGCACGCTGGGGCTAATCACTCACTGCCTGGAATTGCAGGAGCAGGGAAAAAACAAAGCGGGAGAGACAGCACAAGGGAAAGGGAGATGGGAATACTTGGGAGGAATCCCCCAGTCCCAAAGAGCAGCCCTGGAGAGCAGGGATTGAACATAAAGACAAAGGCTTTTCAGCAGAGATGAAGTTATTTGGATTAATGGCAGCAGTTCATCACCGGTGACAGGCTTGTTCATGCAAGCCCTCCTGAGCCCCCAGATGTGGCTGAGGACCCTCAAAGCTGTTCAGTCTCTCTCCTACATGCCCTCTCCTATGGTGCAGCAGCTCAGGCTCCAGTATATCCCTCTATTTTTATCAGGGATTTGTTCCCAGTGCTTCTCTCTCCCCAGCATACTCCAAGCAGAGCTTCTTTCTGCCCCAGAGAGCAGCTGTTATATCAAACACACAGATCAGGGCACAGCACTTCAGCCTCTGGCAGAGGCTCTGGAAGGGACAGCACAGCCCTCCCACACCCAGGGCAGTTTCCACTGCAAGACACATCCAGCAAGGTCCTTGTTCCCAGAATATATGTTCAAAGGGATGTTTCTGGGAGGCTGCCTGGCAAAAGAGATCATGCGTGCCCAGGATTGCCCCTCTTGTTGGAAGGGACCTTAAAAACCATCCAGTTCCACCCCCTGCCATTGGCAGGGACGCCTTCCACTATTCCAGGTTGCTCCAAGCCCTGTCCAGCCTGGCTTTGGACACTTCCAGGGATGGAGCAGCCGCAGCTCCTCTGGGCAACCTGTGCCAGGGCCCCACCACTGTCACAGGGAAGGATTTCTTCCCAGTATCTCATCTAATTTTCACCTTGATGGACTGAAAGCCACCAGGCTCCACAACCAAGTGTTTCCTGCCCAGAGTTAGAGCTCAGCTCAGCCCATGGATAAACGCTATTCCAGCCCCTGCCACAGCATCCTGGTGTTTACCAGACCACTGGCAAGATCCAGGACATCTGCAAGATTTGGGTGAGTCTTAACCACTGGGATTCCCGATTTCTCCCCATTTCAGCTGCACAATCTACACAGAATCTCTGAAATAGAGTTGGGTAACAACGTAACAGCGAAGGCAAGAATTGCCACGTTTCCAGGTCTTGGACCATAAAAGCCCCAAACGAACTCTACTTCTGCAACATTATTAAAAGTCTTACTGGGAGAAGCGAGACATTGTACTGGGAAAAAACACAGACATTTAGGTGGCACATGGAACCGTTTGTGCTCCAAAAGCAAAGCTCCAGCTCAATTAGCTTGGCTGCGAGCAGCTGGGATGTTTTACACCCTAACAGGAGGTCACAGCCCTTTATCGAGCCAATCCCATATCCTAAAGCTTCTTAAATTCAAAAATAATCTGTGCTCCAGACCATCTGCACAGAACATCTGAGAAACTTCATAAATTAAATCCTTTTTAAGTCAAGAGGTCCTCACCACCCTGGCTGCTCCAGGGGTGTGCTCCGAAGGGGATTGCAGTGCCCTTTTCCTTTGCGCGCTCCCATTGGGTCAGCAGAGAAACTGCCATGCCATGGACATTACTCTGGAGATTATCGCAGCTGGGCAGCCAGAAAATAGTTCTGGTGCTGCCTCCACCCCTGCTGTATCCAGGGGATGCTCCTAGGAGGGACACACAGCCCCTTGGCACACGGGCTGGGTGCCCTTCCCAGGCTCAGCCACAACAGCCAAGCTCCACAGCTCCCACCTCTTTCAAACATTGCTGCTCCCACTTATCACCAAAAAAAAAAAAAAAAATTTAAAACGACGGGAGCACATCAATTTTTACAGTTCCCCACAAAGAGAGTGTTTTACAACCCGGTCTTCAGACAAACCAATGTATATTTTCACTACACGATCTTGACTTGTGCTACAAAGCCCACGGTTTGCCTTCCTAAACAAGAGGGAGCAGGGAGGTAAAGGAAAATGGAATTGCAAAGGGATTTCTCCCTCCTTCCCGAGTTCCCCAGGACAGGGGGGAAGGAGAGACAATGGTTAAAACTCTCTCTGTCAAAACACCCACCTGGATTTTCACAAATGCCATTTTCCCACAGAATACCTTATCCTCCACCCCCCTCCCCCCCCAAAAAAAAAAAAAAATTAAATTTAAAACATTCTTAATGCACCAGCTCTATCTCGTGCCGAGGCCACACGCACGAGGTATCCCGGGCTGCTGCAGGATGCACCGGGAAGATCCAGGGAAGGAGCCCGGCTTGTTGCGCGCAGCCTCCGGCAGCTCCGCCAGCACTCCTGACCCCCTGGACATCCCTCCTGCCCAGGGAATCTGCTGCCAGACACGGTTTTGCTCCCAGCACAGGGAAAGAAACAAAAACAAAACCCAAACCAACAATAAAGAAAACATGCATCAGCACGGGAAATGTCCCGTTCCAGCATCCCCCTCCTGGAAAACACCGATGGATATAAGGGAGAAGCAGCAGCTCGGGGAAACGCGAGTGGCTGGCAAGGTGGTCAGGAGAACACGTATTTAAAGAAAAGAGGATTGCAGGGTTTGTGGAGGATGAAGGAAAAGAGCAGCAAGTCAAGAATCGGGGGGTGGGGGAGAATCACAAATAAAGTGTTTTCTGAAAACGTTCAGGGCAAGTTTGGCGGTTTAAACGCTGCTTTCCTATTCAATAATGTTCTGAGGGGGTTTAAAAATCCCACCGCTCCCATTGCGGCTCAGCCCCCACGCGCGGCTGCGGCGCGGCATTCCCACGTCTGGGAAGAAGTTCAGCCCAGGCTTATCCCAGAAACTTTGCAGCTTCTCAGCAGCCCAAACTCCAAATTAGAGCCGGGGATGGGGGAGGGAGGGGGCACCGTGCTTGCTCCCTCGGGGGCAGGACAGCACATACCATCAAACATTCACAGCATTATTTTTGGGAAAAGGGGAGGAAAAGGTTGGGCTCCCCCTTCTCCTGCCGCTGAAACCACCGCGCTGAGCGGCTCCCCCCCCGCCCCAAAATAATATTGATAATGGCAGGGCTCACCCCCCAAAAAGCTGTCCCCTCGGCGAAAGCAAATCAAGGAGGTTTGGGAAGGGGGACCCCGCGCAAAGCCGCCCCCCGGGCAAAGGGAAGGGGTGATGCCGGAGCATCCGCGCATCCTCCTCGGCCCCCTTCAGCCCCCCCCACCCCCCGCACCCCTCCCAAATAAAGAAATACACGAGGAAAAAAGGAAAAGCGGCGGGGCATTACCTGTGGTGGATGTGTCGGAGCCCGGTATCAGCGGCGACCCCCTATTGCTCCCCCCCCCCCGCCGCCCTGGAGCCGCGTGAGCCGCCGCGGGAGGAGGAGGAGGAGGAGGAGGAGGAGGAGGAGGAGGAGGAGGAAAGGGAGGGGAAGGAGCCCGAGAGGAGCTGACGCGGGCGGCGCAGCGCCCCTTGCCCAGGTATCGGGGATTTCAGCGCCGCCTCCACCTCTCACCCCTTCTGACCCGTCCCTGGGGACTCCCGGCCCCCCCAAATCCCGGGATCGCCCCCCAAACCCAGGGCTCCCCCTCCCCTCGACAGCGGGTGCCTCTTCAAATACAACTTCAGCCCGAGGCAGGCGCTGGTTACTCAAAAGTTCAACTCAGCCTCGGTGGTTTGAATTATTTTGTGTGTGTGTGTGTGTTAATATTATTATTATTATTATTTATCTGCCCTGGGTGCAGGAGCAGCTGGCAGGGCCCGGAGCACGTAAATCATACATGAGCGGGAAGGCGATCCGGGCACGGCATGCCAAGAGAGCCGCAGCGTCCCTCCCCAGCTCCTCTCCCCCGGGCACCCGAAGCCTCCTCGGTTTCCACAGACACCGTGTTGTATTTGCCGTGCTGCCGATCCACGTTTCCAACCAACCCTTCTTGCCCCCCGCTCCCCCCTGCTTTCCTAAACCTGGCAGGACGTTCCTGCCCCCAGTCCTAAGACCTCCCTTTAGGGAAAGCAAGCCAAATCCCACCGCTACACCCCGTTTCTTGCCTTCTTGGAAGCAACAAAGCCACAGAAAGACACCTGCAGCGACACCAATCCTCACGCCAAGGGGGTGACTCCATGTCCCTGAATCCCAGGAGGGTCAGGGGTTTGGGTGCTGCCTGGCTGCACACACCAGCCTCCCACCACAGGGGACTTGGAAGAGCTTTACCATCCCACCAGACCCCATCACGAGCAGTTAAAACACTGAACAAGTGCAGTTTGTGCTGCTAAAGCCCATCTTTGAGCCTTGCCTGGGAATCCCACAATCCTATAACGGTTTGGTTTGGAAGGGACATCAAAAATCAACTCATTCCAAGCCCCCCCATCACGAGCAAGGACATCTTCCACTATGCCGGGTTGCTCCAAGCCCCATCCAACCCGGCCTTTAACACTTCCAGGGACGCAGAGAGCCTTCCCCTCCACTCACCTCGGCACCCCTCCTCGCGGAGCATCAGTGGGCAAATGCCTGTGCAGGAGCAGGCAGGGGTAATTATGCCTTTGCCTCTCTCCAGCAGCTTTTGCTAATTATGCAATTAGCTCAGGGCTGATTGGTTTGAACCGGGTGGAGGTCTGGTCCTGGTGCTCTCCCCTCACCCCTGGCTCAGCTGCACCCCAGAGCCAGCCCTGGCACACCTGCGGCTGCCTAGGGGTGAAAAACCAAAGGCCCTGGCAAACAGGTGAGTGCCATGAGCTCCCCAATGAAGGTGCCAGCACCTGTGATTTCCTCCCATCACACCTGGGTTTGTTAAGGAGTTGCCCTCCGTAGCTTGGGCTGAAGTTGGAGGTCACAGGGAGGGCAAAGGGTGCCTCTGTTACCAGCGTGGGGCTCTGAGCATCCTCCTGAGCTGAGCCCACCGTGGCCTTGGGGGGTTTTATCTCCCCTGGGATCTCTGGCCCTTCCTTGCCCTCTTATCAGCCCACAGCCAGGGTATTTACACTGTGTTCATCCCGGCCACATCCACACAGCCAGGGAGCTAATCAGGGGAGGAAATGGCAGAAGAGGGGAGGAACCAAAGCAAAACCATATGTTAAGCAACTTGAGGACACGTTTCAGGGCCGGATGGCTGCAGCCCGCTCTGGGCTTTGCACAGGTGATGTCTCACTTAACGACTCTCCTGATGAATTCAGGTCAGGGTTTCTATTTAAATAGAAGCACACCTCTCCTCTGCCTAATCTCTGCCCCGTTCCTGTGCCTTGGCTTCACACCACAGATTCCCGCTCGCATCCTGACTCCTTCGAAGACCTGTCCCCTATTTTACATAAGTCAGCTCTAACAAAGCCAAGTTCCCCCTGGCCTGGGGGTCAGGGATTGGGCTCCTGGTCCCATTCCCAGTGGAGTACAGGCTGCACCTTTTCCCATGCAGGAGGTGAGGGGGGACTAGTGGGATTTCAGTGCCCAGGTTCACAAAACCCACAGGGTTTTTCAGTGTCTTGTGATCTGTACCTCCCTGTCAAGCCTGGTTTAAATCAGGCAGGAGCAGCAATAGCTTTGTGAAGGCTGGACCTCAAATCAACTCACTGAGCTGATGTTCCCAAGCTTGGAGAAAGCCACATCTCTCTGAGACCCAGCCCCTGGGGGATGTGCTTTCTAACAGGCTCATAGCTGGGAAAAGAAGAGAATAAAGGAAAGCCATGCACTGTGAGCAGAGGGATGCTCCCAGTTGCTACTGGGATAGGAGGCCACCGTAATTAATGCCAACCCTGAAGGGGGGAGCTGGAGGGCTGGCATAACCTCCCTGCTATCCCAGCCTTTCTCCACGGGCTCATTATTACTAAACCTGATTTTTTGGGGGGCAAATCCCGTGACCTCCCCTCTCCACCCTGCCTGCAAACACGGAGCAGCTCGGCAGAGCCTTTCACAGCCTCCTGGCACCACTCACTCAACCTTGAAATTGTACTGCAGGGCTTCTCCCCTGCTCATTTTCCATCTAACCACGGAACATTCCTGCATCCAGCTCTCCCCACGGTGTATCACTCTTCTCTCTGCCCTCCCCAGCCCTTCTGCTGGGAGGGGTGGGATCACTGTTTGTCTCTAAATAGACGAAATACCACGTGGAAAGCAGGTAAAATACGAACCTGTGAAAATCCTGCCCCACCAAGGTATTGAATTATCTCTTCTTGCCATGGACCATGTACTGCCATGGACTCCAGGGTCAGCACGGACATCAGCTGCCTGACAACCAGCCCCTGCAATATTGTGCCTTCAGTCATTTCCTCACGCCTCCTTTTTCCCAGGAGTCTCCTACAAGGATCCCTTGATGGGGATTGCTATTACCCCCTCCCCCCCCCTTTTTTTTTTCCAGTAAATAAAATCTGTGCAAAATTGCAGGAGGGTTTTATATTCAGCACACACAGCCCATGCCCCCCCCCCCCCCCCCCCCCCCCCCCCCCCCCCGACCCCACCCCTTCTTTCACTTTTTGGGGCATGAGGTGGTTTTATGTCCCCAGATCACAAGCCCCGTGGGTGTGGCGTTATCCTCCATCTCCCACAGCTTTCCAGCATCCCATGTCGTGGTGTGGGTTGGGATAGTGGCATGAGGGGCCAGCTCCCTCCCCGTGCTACCCCCTCACCCGTGTCCCAGAATTAATTTGTACAGCGGTCACAGAGTTTTCTTTTTGACCACCTGTGCTGTGGCTGACAGGGAGCCAGCTTTTCCGGTGTGAAATTAATTTCCAGGTCCATTTCACACAGAATTTTAAGGCCAATATTAGGATCACGCTGTTTGTTTAGGAATTTATGAGTGGAGGAGGCTGGTGAGAAAGCTGAACAAAGTTGAGGGGTTGCTGGAGTTCTCTGGCTCTGGAGAAGAAAAGCGCTGAAAAAGGAGCTGGTTTTGGGGTCTTTTTTCCCCCCTTTGAAAGTACTGGGTTTCAAATTGCATCTTTGTAAGGCGATAGTCCATCTGGAGACAGGAGGAAGGGCGGGAGCTGGGCACACCTCTGCAGCACATGCCTGATTCTGTGGCATCATTCACCAGCTCATGTTTACAGGTGGGTCCAGGTGAGGTACCCCTGGACAAAGCATCCCCAGCTGGGACAGGGCAGGGTGGGGGGCTACACGTGGTGGTAACACATGGCAAGAGGGAGGAAGGTGTGAGGCCCAAAAAGCCTTGCAGGACCTGGCTGAAGCCCTGAAGCTCTGCCCTCTGCAGAGCCCAAAGTAGCCTGTTTGGAGAATGCATCGTCTCCCTTCGAAGCCCAAGTCAGAGCCAGCAGGACCTGTCCCCTGCCAAGGGCACTGAGACCACCCTGTGGCCCCAGGCTGGGCTTGTTATATCCAGAAATGATTAGTGAGGGCAAAAAAACCGCTTAGTACCAACTCCCCGTGCAGCTGGAAGCGCTTTTCACTGGCTTTTGAAACAGCCCTCGAGGTAATTTCTTGCTGACGGGGAATGTTAGTAAACTTCGAGGTAACGAGGGTTCAGTGCTGATCCAGGTGACCTGGATCGAGGGCAGCGACAGCAAGAGGGGGCAGCTTTGGGGGCTGGGGGATAACTACCCCGAGTCTCTCCACGCCACCCACTGAGGCATCTTTCTCTTAGCTTTGAGCCCTACCTTACCTGCTCGGGTTTCTTCCTTCCCCTCGGTTTATTCTTCCTTCTTCAGCAGAGGAAAAGGTGCCATCTACAGGCACGGAGAATCCATGTACAGGCACAGCAGCCAGGAAAATTAGACACTGTAGGAAGAAGTGCAAATAACACCTAATAAATTCTCCCCTGTGTGAGTAGAGGGCAGTGGGGCGACTATAGTGCCCACAGGGAGGGGGTGACTCCTGCCCAGCTGGAGGGAGGGTGCGTGCAAGGGCCCACGAGCTCAGCGTGGAGGTACTTGCACTTTGGCTGTGAGGGGCTTTTGGTGCTGTTTAAGGGCAAAACCGAGTCTGACAGGTCTCCAATATGATGCAGTTCAAATGGGAGCCAGGTCCTGCTCTACCCACCTCAGCAAGCCAAGGGCTCGCCAGGGCGGCAAAGAGAAGGCGATGCTGAAGAGCGGAGTTAATGCCAGGCAGCCACAAGCCCGGGGCTGCTCCCGCTTCAAAACCCCTTCTCGGGTGCCCCCCAGCCTTCTGCTTCATATTGAAAGCATTTGTCACAGCAGACACTCCCTCCTGCACTGCCGGGTACCCCAAGCTGTGCAGTGAACAGGGAGGAGGGGGGGGTATCACAAAATCCGGGATGGAGGATGAGTTGGGAGGGGGGGTCTGCACGCCCCCATCCATCAGCACACGCAGGGATGGCAGGGGGATGGCTCGCTCAGCTTTGCCCAGCCTGCTCCAGGCACGCTGGAATTCACGCTCAGCCAGCCCCAGCTCCTCCACTCCCCCGCCATGGCGTGATAAATTAGGAGGAAAAAGTTTCTCATCTCAGTTTTGTTCTCGCAGTGCCGTCCAACAGAGCACAAGCCTGTCTAATCAGGAGCTACAGTCCTTCACCATCTGTTTGGAGCCTAATTACAAATGCAGGAAAATAATGTGCTTTACAATTGCACCAGTAAATGCTGTAAATGATTTAAATGCATGCATATGTTCCCTGCAGAATTCAGCATGCATCTGCGACTTCTTCTGCTCACATTAGGCACACAAATCAAGGGAAAAAATACCCAGATCTGACGAACAGCATGTCCCTAGGACGGTGATTTTTATCCCTTTTTTTTTTCCCCCTGCTGGAATGGCAAACAGGGCTTTTTTGTAACAATTCATCCAGCAGCGTTTTCTTTGCTTCCATTTTAAAAACTGTTTATCACTGCTGTGTAAATATAGTACAAATTACTCCATAAAACATGTAAAAGGAGAACAGCAGCCGGGCAAGCCTGCAGCTGGCTGGCAAGTTTTCAAAGCCAAGGTTTTTTTTTTTCCTCTGGGGCACCTACAGAGGGGCAGGATCGAGCTCAGCTCATCTGCTGGGGATGGTGACCCTCCCCGAGCCCCCGCTGAAGAGGATGACCACTCACATTTCATGGAATCACGGAATGGTTTGGGTTGGAAGTGACCTTGAAGACTATCTTGTTCCAACTCCCCTGCCGTGGGCAGGGACACCTTCCACTAAACCAGGCTCCTCCTGGCCTTGAACACTTCCAGGGATGGGGCAGCCACAGCTTCTCTGGGCAACCTGTTCTGATGCCTCCTCACCCAAGCATTTCAAGCCCTCGGGTCACAACTCCAGGAAGATGCTTCCCTAACAAAGGGGGGAAAGTGCCAACAGCTAAATTACCTTGAAAATACCTTTTCCACGGCTGCAGAGGGGTCAGAGAGCTTCACCTGGCCTGCTGTGGGGTGACAGCTCTGCATGTATCTGCCCATGTATCACCAGCAGTCCCCATTCCCACAGTCGGTCCAAAGGCAATCCCACTTTTGACCCGCAGTGCATCCTGTCCAACCACTGAAAGGATGAGTCCTGCCCCAAAACACCTGGAATGGAGCAGCCAAGAGGCAGCAGATCTCCTCTTTGGCCACCACCAGCGTGATGCTGAAGGATAACGAGGTTGTTTCAGAGGTGCTTCCCACCTCCCAAAGGGTAACAGCACTGCCCCAAAGCCTCTGCAATGCAAAGCCTGGTGTCACAGGGGCAGCATTTCTACCCTGTGGGGCGCTCCACTGAACGAGGAGAGGCTGGACAAGGCTTTGGACATGAGAGAGAATGAGGGAAAGCCACTTGCAACGATGGGAAATGAGTATCCCTCCAAAGCGAAAATCCCCTTTCCTCCTCCAGCATATTTGTTTGCTTTAAAGCCCCAAATACCAACACTTAACTGCTCCAGCTGCGAAGCAGGGAGGGGTAGCTGGCACCACAGAGATGAGAGAGAGGACAAAAAGAGGTCAGGCATAGGCTCAGTGGGTCTCCTTTGAGCCGAAGCTGCAGCAGATGTGTCCCCTCCGCTTTCTGCCCTTTCATCCATTCCCCTCCTGCTCCCCATGCCCTCCCTCCTTGCTGCTGCTGCTTTGCCAGTTCCCAGCTTTCATCTCCCCTCAGCCACTTGGATTTAACTCCAAAGGCTGTTGGAAAAGGCAGCATGGGGCAGAGACAGCATTCCCACTGTGCCAGGCTGCAGCACTGGGGCTTTCCATTGTCCTGATGGGAATGGCAGCAGAGCCTGCCCCGAGTGCAGGGATCCGTGCCTGTCTTTGATTCGCTTCCACATCACGGGCTCACTCTCAGGAATTCTGCACGGCTTGTTTTACAGCCACGGAGGAGATGGGGCCGAGCCCTGCAGAGCAGGAGGTCCTTCCCTGGACCGCCAGCACCGCCCTCGGCTGGGAGGTGGGGAAAACAGCTCCAACCCTGCTGGTCTCTCTCCAGCAGCTGAGGGGATGGTGTTAATCAAAGGGAAAAGGTCTAGAAATGCACTTTTGGGCAGGTAAGGAAGGCCACAACGACCTAAGCTGTGGCTGCACTTTGACCAGCGTACCCAAAGATACACCATCGTCCTCCTTTCCGCCACCACCCCTTCCCTCCTCATCCCGCTTTTCCTTACCTTGAGCTCCTCGATAAGGCCCACGCTGAGCAGCAGATGTGACTTCACCCAGGTAGTGGAATTACTTCCCTGCTGTTACATGCCATTCCCTATAAATTACCCGTTCCCTTTTTGCAGAGGGATCACCCAGAGGCTCACGGCTCGGGCTCCTGGCACCATCCACTCCCATCCCACAGCCCTCCCACCAGCACTCCCTGCTTTATACACACAGCAGATTCTTGCCAAATTTGATTTCTCCCCTCATTTCTCTAACCTTCCTGAACTGAATACCACCAAAAACCAGAGGATAAATTCCCTTTTTGCTCACTTTCCCCCTGCCACGAGAATGCTCTCCATCCCTACCTGCACGTCATTTGGGGATGTTCAATTAGAACAACTCTCAAAGCAATTCTTTCGTGGCTCCTTCACCCGGCCCTTGCCAGTGATTTCTCAGAGTCTGCAATCTAGGCTGGGAGAGAGGGATGACCAGGAGGAAAAAAATGCCAGCTAAAACTGCATGCATCAGTGCATCTCCAAGAGAAATCACTCCAGACACCAGCACTTGCACAGGATCAAGAATTATTTTTATTAGCAGTGGTACCACACAATTAAGTTCTGCCTCAAGATGTATTTGGTCCGTAACACGAAGGAGAGGAGGAGCAGAGATGCAAAGCAGTGAGAAAACAAGCAGAATCCTGTCATCATTCCTTGGATGGGAGGAAAAGATACAAGCTGGGGAGAGCAAAGCACAGGGCAGGCTCTCACCTGGGAAGCATGAAGGCCTCAAAGGAACTTTCTGGTTGCCAACACAAAGTCGGTTTGGGCTTTTTGACCAACTACTGCATTACTCCAGTGCGCAGGGAGGTGATGGGAGTGCTCATCCCCTCTTGAGCAGCACTCAGCATCCCTACCCTCAGCCCTTGGGTGGACCTTCACCCAGGTCAGGGCAGTCCCTGGCCAAGTGATGGGGGCTGAAGGGCTCCAAACCCACCAAAGGGAGAGGGTTAAGAGCCCACACATGCCGAGGCATCTGCCATAAAGCTGCTCCTCGCTGCCACACACCCGGTACATTTTCCACTTGTGTCTGGATTTTATGTTGAAAGAAAAATCAGCCATAAAGCAAAGCTCTGTGTGGGTATTGCCAACAGGCCCAAACTAAATGCTGGAAAGGATTATTATTTAAAAAAAAAACAAAAACCAAACCAACGTCCATCAAGCCTACATGTTACCCCGTGGCAATAACCACCCTAAATCCTGTTGCTCTCCCAGCAAAGCTCCACGTCTAGCCCAGCATGGAGATGCCTGGCAACCTCAGCCAGGAGCTCCACCACTACCTGGACAAGCAGGAGATGCTGAGAGAACATCCCACTAATAGAACACCTGCTAATTATCGAATCTTAAAGGAAGTATTTTCCACAGACAGCACCCCTCAGTCATCACTGCAATGTAAAGCTCTGCCATCACACTCTTGCTTATCAGTTCACCTCTCCTAGACCATAAATTCAGCCAATTTAAGAAAATAAATACAATAATTGGATTTAGGCCAGGCTGCGCTGGCATATGGGAGTTTAAGTGACTTTTAAAAGCCAGTCCTCTTTGGGTGGGCTGTACTTTTTGGGTGTCACAGTAGCTCACCCCTCTGAAAACATCTGGAGACCATATGCTGTTTGTCTACATGAATTAACCAGATTTCTGCTGAGAACATCACACCAGAGCCCCTCTCATACCTCTCCCTGCCTCTCATGGACCTCTCTCAACACAGACTAAAGTCACCTTAAAAACCTCAGGTTAGGGCCACCCAGCATTTCACTTTCCCTGGGGTTCAGCCAGGTAAGTTGGTGTCCACAACCACCACCCCCCCCCCACAGTCACAGCAGGAGAGATGCTCTCAGGTTGGCCACGACACACAGCCCCAGCACTAACAGCACCTTGCTGGGACGTGGATGATCCCTCAATTCCACTTTACCTGGAAGAATTAAAGCAAGTAAGAGTGCAAGTGGAAAGGTTTCCCTTATATATGTTTTTTTTTTTTTTTCCTGGAATGACTGTAGGAAATCCGTGCAAAGCGGATCCCTGATCCCTGGCACGGCTGCTATCTGCTCCCAGAGTTGTGTGACGGTGCTCCAGGGCTCAAACCCCCTTTTAGCTCAGCACCACCATCACAGCTCAATGAGGGGGTATCCCTGACCCCTGCAGGGGCTGAACTTGTAACAGTGAGGCAGCAAAACCCAAGGTACCCCCAAAAGTCCTGGGTTCAGCTTAAAACCAGCACGGTGGCCCCAACAAGCCACTCACTGGCACTGGGGTGAGAGCAGTATCCCTGTGCCCCTGGGGACTTCCCTGAGCTCCCTGGGGAGGAGATGAGCCCTTTTTGGTCTGTTTGCTCCACTAAGCTGGAGAGCGACATGTCCATGAGGACCTCCCCAAGCACAGGGGACACCCCTTCCCAGAAGGGAGACTTTCCCTCTGCACCCCCCTGGATGCAACCACCCCCCCTCCCAAGACAAGGCAGCCTGCCTCAAAACCATGGCATGCCTGACTTTTTTTGGGGGAAAAAAAAACCCTGAATACCCAACAGCAACACCACAAACTGGGGGAATCCTCCTGCCCCAGCTGCCCCTCTACACAAGGTGGACCACGAAAACAGCGCAGGCAGACCCCACAGCCAGCCCCAGCATGAGGTAGAAGGTCATCACCACCCCTGCCGCCTCGGCCAGCTCTCTGGGCACGATTTTGGGGCCGTAGACCATGACCAGTGTCCCCAGGTAGCCGTTGCTCAGCCCCAGCAGCGCCGTGAAGACCACAGGGTAGACGTCCTGGTGGAACAACACCGTCCGGATATGAGCCCGGGGCTGGTAGTTGCTGAGGATGAAGAGAGGGATGAAGATGGTTCTGAGGAGGACGAGGGTGGGCAGCAGCTTGCTCTTGGGGCCGGGCACCTGGATCCAGGCCGTGATCTGCCTCCCACACCAGTCGGCAAAGTTGTACAGGAGGAAACTGGTGAGCGGCACAAAGTACTTGGTGCTCCACGGGCTCCCCGAGGCCTTGCTCACCGACTCAATGTTGGAGGAGAGGGAAGGGAAGATGATGATGGAGATGAAGAAGACGTAGAAGAGGCAGAAGCCGAGGAGGGCGGTCTTCTGCAGGATGGGGCGGAGCGGGGGGACGCCAGCACTTTTCGTGGGGAAGGAGGAATTTGCGGTGCCTCCCGGCTCTGCCTCGTCCTCCGCGGAGCTGTCGGGTGGTACGGTGGCCAGAGATGGGCTCTCCTTCTGGCTGCTCAGGTAATACCTGGAGAAAGAGAAGGAGGAAGGCTATTAGCCAGTGTGTGAGGGGAAAACCAACTGAGATTTGAAGAGAGAGCAGGAGAGAGGCTGGCAGCGCAGGGATACCCGCCGGACCCAGCGATTCCATCCCACCTCTAACTCCCACCTCAGACAGAGAGGTGAAACCCCCAAGATACGCACCCACCCCCTTTTCCTCGCCGTGGGGATCCCATTACACCCTTGATGGTTCACAGAGGGGACCTGCTGCTTGCAGGCGTTTGGGGGGCAGGGGGTTTTGAGGGTTACAAGCACCAGTGAGACCAGCGTGTCACGCGCATCACTGTGGGGTGTGGCAGACACAGATGCCCTGTGGGGGCCTGGCTGGCCGCCTCCAGATCACAGCTCTCAGCTGACTCCACAGATTTTGGGAGCCTCGGAAACAGCACTTTGGTGACCCAGGGGAAGCTTGGCAGAAACTCAGCCAGAAACCCAGTTTCGGTCTGTGGTTTCGGTGAAATGGGGAAGCGCGGCTGGAGGCACCGGAGCACTCCGAGCGAGATGCTGAGGGGTGACAGGGCAGGGATCAGCACAGGGAACATCCCACGGGTTCCCCCCAGCAACCCTGCTCGGCACTGACAGCAGCAAACCCTCCCGTGCCCCATGGCATGCCCTGGCAGCGGGCGCACGCACCTGGAGTACTCGAGCCGGGGCAGCAGCAGGTACACCATGATGCAGACCACGATGAAGATGTCAGCAGTGAGGAAATAGGCCAGGGCGCTGTCGGTGACATCGGCTGCTGCTGCCAGGTCTATCACAGAGGCCACGGCGCTGATGGTGCCGCCCATGGCCTGGCCTGCGTGTGGGAACAGACGGAGCTCAGCGCTGGCGCTGAGCCAGATCAACCAGGGGGGCACAGATGAGGGACAGAGAACAGGAGGGGGAACCCAGAACCAGCACCCTCCTCTTACTCACACCTTCCAACACGCACAGGCCACCTCCTCTCCATTCCCACACCTCACTGCAACATGGGTGTTTGTGGGTCCCATCCTGCATCCCCTTCCAACACAGCCCCAGCACACACACGGGTCAGGACGGGACCAACCTGCTGAGCTTGCATGTCTCATGCCCTGCAGAGAAAGTCCAAACCCTTTCCAAAGCCTAAACTTGTCTTTCCACTGGCACAAACATAATCACTTCCCTTCTGCGCTCCCCCAGATGGGAATTCAAGCCACCAGCAGCAGGAATGTCATCTCGGGGATGTGGTGCTTTCCCCCTCTGGGATAAACTCATTAAAACATTCCTGTTGCGGCCCCAGGAAAAATTTCTCCATCCCTGAGTTTTTCCCCTTCCCCCCTTGGTCTGTCAACCGTTCCACAGCACATTTATAACGTTACCAAAGCTCCAGGGAGCTCATCGCTCACAGCTCCCAACCTGCCCCTCATCACTCATGGAAATGCTAAGAAGAAAGGAGGAGACAAGGCAAAGCTGAAGATCCCTCCGCTGGAAATAGCAGAGCAGAGGGATGTCATCTCCTTCCCCCCCCTTCTCCCTGCACCCAGCGAATATCCAGGGTCAGTTTATGGGTATTTACAGAAACCAAAGCTCATGTGACCGAGCATGTTTCTCCTTCGGCAACTTCCCTTTATCAGCAGGCAAAGCCAAGTTTCCAAAACAAACCCCGTGAGACGAAACCCCCAGATGCAGAGGAGAGGCAGAGAGAAAGCCAGGGGGAAGCCTGAGCGCAGGATCCCGGTGGAGGGGAAAGTCACCCACCTGAGATCAGGGCCTGCAGGTTCCTCATGGGGAAGCAGCTGCTGAGCCCCACGATGCTGCTGGAGAAGATGGTGGAGGCGCTGCTGACCACGGCCACGCAGCCCACGGTGAGGGCGAAGAAGGGGGTGGTCCAGGCGGAGGTGTCCACCTTCACCAGCACCGTGATCACCAGGAACACGGCCAGCATGACGAAGAGCGAGGACAGGATCCGCACGCTGGCGGGCACCCTGGGGACAACAACGGGGGACAGCAAACTCCTGCCTTTAAACTGCAGCATGACACGGGGGGGACAGCAGCTCCTCTGCTGCCAGAGGGAGGGAAGAACATAAAGAGAGGTGGGGGGGAGATGAGGAACACACAGCAACGAGGAGGTGGAGAGAGGCAGGGAGCCCGTCCGGCAGCTGAGATCTGGAGATTAGGCACACAAACACACATGCCTGCAAACCTGATCTGGGACAAGGAAGGGTACAAATGAAGGGATGAGGCCCTTGTGGATTTAAGCCAAGCTTGCAACAAGGTGCAGATGGTCCACTCCTTAACCCGGTTCAGGGGGCTGGTAAGACCAGGACAAGGCATCACTCCTGCCTTTTGTGATCCTGTCCCCTGGTGACAACAGGGGTATTTTTTTAAGAGGGAAAACTTGTTCCCAAGCAATTAACCAAGGAATTTATTAGGAATTGATTTACTGAAGCCAACTGCAGGCATGGGTGCTGTGGTGGGGAGCAAGAGGCTTCACCCCGCTTCATCTCGTGCTGGCTGCAACTCAGGCAGAGGGGGGAATTTTGGCTGCACAGGGAGGCTGAGCTCAGGATGCCATGTGGCTTCCCCCTGAGGGAAAGGCAGGATGAGCTGGGAATCAAGGCTGAAGCCAGAGAAAGGCAGGAGCAAAGCCAGGGAGAGCCATGGCTCAAGGATCCAGGATCAGAGCAACACTTACTTGTTGACAAGAAAGAAGTTTCCAATCAGGCACAGCACCGAGGGCACAGTGGAAGCAATGGAGATGTAGCTCTCAAAATAGTCCTGCCAGGAGGAAAAAAAAAAATTGATAACAGAGTAAAAAAGGTTGGGTGGGGAGGGGAAGAACAACACATGAATTTCAGGTCCTAAATACAGCACAACAGGGAGTTATGGCATAGGTGTCCACCTCGTTGCATTGTACCACATGTTGCAAACTGCTCAGGGCAACAGGCCATGGGAATACTGGAGTTCATCTTCCTATAGCCCTGGGCTATTTCAGGAAAGTAGGGACACAAATTCAGAAGGAAAAGAGGTGAAGGAAATACCTGCCATACCACCACACTGGCCCCACGGGGCAGCACCTGAAATAAGGAGGGCTGGATTTCTCCTGCTGGCTCCAGCATTTTGGACAAACTCCCTGACTGTTTTCTTGTCCTTGAGGGCTGGTTTTCATAAACCATGACACAAAAGCACTGTTATTATTGTTAGCCAACTGCCTCAAAAGCCCGAGATGGGAACGACCAGGGCACCACACATGAGAACAAGCTCGTGCCAAAGCAGCCAGAGCAGGGACACAGGGACATGACTTTCCCTCCCCATCTCCCTCTCTGCACACACGAAACTCGATGAAGAAACTCTGTTCAGACTCCACACCCATTAACTCCAGGGACTCGTACATCATCTGAGCAGGTCGGCAGCAGCTCCAGTGAATCCCCACCAGCGCAGAGGTCAGGCTGGGAACACAGAAAGCAATAACCACAGCGCAGGGAGAGAGATTCCTCGGCCAAGATTGCAGCCAAACGCTTACATTTTCAATCCATTTTATGTGTCAAAGCGTGCCTGCTCCCTCTCCTCGCCTCGAGGTGCTCAATCCCACTTTTTCTTTTTTTTCTGCAGGAATCTCAGCAAGCAGGTAGGACAAGGATCACAAAGAACATGATGACCTACACATCCACCCCTATCGCATTACAGGCTTTCATTTTCTGCCATTATGCGGCTACAGAGATAGGGTCACATCACGTCCAAGCACAAGAAGGCACCTGGCACGCTCTCTCTGCACGTTACATTATTTTTTTTTACAGTTTTGTATCATTTTAATCAGTTTAAAAGCACATTCATCTATCCTTCCCTATCAGGAGGTTCACTGCAAGCAACAGGAAATGTAATAATCACTCCTAGAGGGTCCAGATACGCAGAGGCATAAAATACCTGTGCTTACAGCACCGGCTTGGCCAAGCAGGAGGCTCAAAACTCAAGGGGGCTCACACCAGCAGTGAGAAGGCAACTGGGCGAATATTAAATGTTTTTAATGCAGCAGCAGAATGGTGGGTGGCAAATTTAATCCTTGCCTGGACCAATGGAAAATATCAGGCTCCATACTCATCTCTCCTGCTCGTTTGGTTTTAATCCATCTCCCTGTGTGGGTATTCCCACTCATCACAGACAGTTTTCAGAGCACATTTTTGGCAGTGCAGGTTATACCTAGCTCTTCTCCCTTTCTGCTGAGCCCCAAATAATAATAATAACAACCCCCAGAAGCAAACCTGGCATCTTCCTCCCAGCTCCACCTCTCCTGGGGGAAGGTGTCATCCCTCAGCCACGGAGCTGAGGCACATAATGGCAGTGTTTAAGCTCATTCTGACTGCAGCACCTCCAAGCACGCTGCCTTGAAAAGAAACCAACAAAAACAAGAACAAAGCATCGTGGTGGCAAATTACTCACAAGATGCTTTTGCAAAGTAGTTTTTATTCTGCTCTTACCCTACTTGAAAACAGTTTTTTCAAGAATTACCCCAGCCCAGTGCGATGTAGAAGAAACGAAGAGTGGGTGGAATGCAGGGAATGTGGGAGAACACCATGCCACGTGGTGGCAGAGCACATTTCACCCCCCCCTCTGACCACCCTCACTAGCACAAGGGCAGACTAGCTTTGGTCTTCAGGCAGTTCAGGGGCTTGGGCTCCATCAGTTTAACCCACCCAATACCTTGATTTACACCAGCACACCTGTACTTCAACATCCTGGTAGGAGGACTCTGCTTCCTCCCCATCAAAAATGCAGCTGGCTTAATAATTATTAAAATTAAAAGAGCTGTGGGTGTACTGGGGTGAGAAATCAGAGGGCAAACGTGGGCGTCGCACCTGGCTCTGTGTTTATATGAAAACAAAAAGTGCCCAAACCACCTGAACAAGCTCGGCCTCAGGAGGAGGAGGATGGAACGCAGCCTCATCCCTCCCAACACTTTTTCCATCCACAAAGAAACAAAGCCATAGCTTTGCCGAGGGGGGGGCACAGGGAAGTAATCCTGCTGTGGCAGGAGAGGAGTGAGAGAATGCAGCTTTTCTGGGGAGAAAAAGGGAAGCCATAAACGTGCCCCCCCCCAAGGCTGTCTCATCAATTGCCCTGTGACAAGCTCCTCGCCCCATATGCCAGAAGCCAGATGGTTATTGCTGCAGGGAGATACTCCTCATGTCACACCTGCCGGGTCTTGAAGGACAAAAAAAAAAAAAAAAAGAAAACCAAAACAAACAACCCACCACAAAGATATTTTTACCTTGCACTGCAGAAATTGCCCTGTGAAAGGCAGCCTTACCCGATTTTTTAGACACACCTTAAACCTCACCACTGCAAATGCAGGTAAAAAACAGCCCCCCAGAGTGGTTTTAAGCATCTGTCTCGCAAGTATTTGTGCTCCCCAAATAAAACTTCACCTCTTGGTTTGCAGCGGGTAACACCCCAGGAGATGTTCACTCACCTTCTGTGGAGGCAGAGGGGGGACAAGAGCATGTTAGGAAGGGAAGCAGCTTTTTTTTTTTTTTTTTCCCTACCTTGGAAAGCAGGACACTCACCCGCAGGTCCGACGCCGCCTGCCCCGCCGGGCCGGCCTCGTCCGAGCAGTTCTGCAGCTTGTACATCCAGTAGTGCTTCGCCGTGATGAAAAAATTCCAGGGCAGGAGGGACCCGACGCCCAGGAGGAAGAAGATAACGTAGGCCCCGTGGAAGTGGTCGCTTGGCTTGGGCCGGCTGTACCTGTTCCCCAGGGGCTCCTCGAGCAGGGGCTCCTGGTCCGGGGGGACGCTGCCGGGTGCCGGGTGCATCGTGCCGGCACGCTGCAAAAAAACAACCACCCACGAGGGTGTGATCACAGCAGGGTCACAAACCGCTGCCCACAGGCTTGCTGGTGCGTGGGCTCCATCCTCCTCTGGCCCCAGCAAATCATGGGATCGCAGAGTGGTTTGGGTTGGAAGGGACCTGGCGGGTCATCTCCTTCCAACGCCCCTGCCCCAGGCAGGGAACACCTTCCACTAGACCAGGTTGCTGCTCCAACCTGGCCTGGGACACTTCCAGGGATGGGTCAGCCACAGCTCCTCTGGGCAACCTGGATGAGTGAGCCGAACTGGCTCTGAGCGGGGATGTAAAAACACGCGAAAAGCGACCGGGACACGGCAGGTTCCCCCTTCCACCCCAGCAGCACCCGCACATTTCCGCCCGCAATTAATAATTAACCCGTGCCCTCGGCCTTGCAGGAGCAGGAAACCTCAGTCAGCTCATGAGAGGCTCTAAAAAACAAACCCCAACAGCGCCGCGGGGGCTCCGCACAGCAAGGTGTAAACTCGTAGTAACACCGCCCGGCTTTCCGAAGCGACTTGTAAACTACTACGGCATCACCCGGGCTGTGCGGGGCGCCTCGTAAACTAAACGCGACGTCACCCGGGCTGAGCAAAATGACTCATAGGGACACAACAACGTCACTGGGAAAAGGGCCCGGGGAGGGAGCAGGAGGCTCGGCAGGGGCAGCGGGACCCGCCGAGCGGATGGGCACCGACCCCGAGAGGCGGCAGGGAAACCACCCCGTTCGGGAGGGGAGGGCGGGGAAGGCGGAAATGCCGGGGTTTTGCAGGAAAAAAAAAAAAGAAGAAGAAGAAAAAAAGGGAAATTTCGGGAGTGGGGAACGACGCATCCCGCCTTCCAGCCGCCCACTCCTTCAACCACCCAGCCACCCATGCGTGCATCCCTCCATCCATCCATCCCCGCAGCACTCACGAGGGTCCCGTATGGCCCCACCGCCGCCTCCGGCCCCGCACGGCCCCGCACGGCCCCGCCCCGCCCCCTCCGCCCCGCCCCTTTACGGCTTGGCCACGCCCCTCCCCGCGCGATCACGCCCACTCGTGGATTGGACACGCCCGCTCTGGGGTTGGCCACGCCCCAGCTCCGTCCTGGTCACGCCCCCAGAGTTGGCCCCGCCCCCTCAATTCTGTTCTGCGCAGGTGAGACCCACCTGTGTGCAGGTCTGGGGTGTCCAGCACAGGAAGGACCTGGAGCTGCTGGAGCGAGGCAGGAGCACCACTGCTCTGGGGTGTTCACCTGGAGAAGGGAAGGATCCAAGGAGACTTTAGAGCCCCTTCCAGTTCCTAAAGGGGCTCCAGGAGAGCTGGAGAGGGACAGGACAGGGAGAGGGACCCGGGGAATGGCTTCCCGCTGCCAGAGGGCAGGGTTAGATGGGATATTGGGAAGGAATTCTTCCCTCTGAGGGTGGGCAGGCCCTGGCACAGGTTGCCCAGAGAAGCTGTGGCTGCCCCTGGATTCCTGAGAGTGTCCAAGGCCAGATTGGATGGGGCTTGGAGCAACCTGGGATAGTGGGAAGGTGTCCCTGCCCATGGCAGGTATTGAAATGAGATGAGCTTCCAACCCAAACCATTCTGGGATTCTGTGAAAATCAGTGTTAATCACAGTCTGGCTTGATTTTTTTTTTTTTGTGCAGTGGGGAACATACTGTGTTGGATTTGGGGCCCCTTACCTGAGATCCTCCTTTACTCCCTGTACTTCCTGCAGCACCTCATCAGGATGAATTTCACTGTAAAGTCCTCAATTTTCTTCAAACTACACTTAAACACTCACCTTGAGAGCACGGTGTGACTGGAAAGAAAAACATCATTAGCCCTTCTTTCCCTTTTTCCTTGCCCAAAAATGTGTTTGGCCCCTCAGCAGCCACGCAGGAAAATGATAGGCTGGTAGGGCCCCACTTTTTCTGTAACCCCACTGTAACCATCGGACAGTCTTTGCCAATTCATTTGTATTTGTGTGGGCAAATAAATTAGAGGAGCTTTACATCATCTGTTTCCTCCTCCCAGCTGTTTGCCTTTAGCCTTCCCCACCTCCAGCCCCTAAGGTAACCATAACCAACCTGTGTCTCTTCCTTGCTTTTCCCTCCACTGAAAAGGAAAGGAAAAAGCCCTTCTTCCAGCCTTTCTTCATGAAAGCAAAATGCCCTCCGTTTTTCTGCAGAAGACCCCAAAATGGTCTAGTCGGGATTTTTTTCCACCTACAGCTGCCTGTGGGAAAAACGCAGAGGCACCCAGCCATCTCCCAGTAGCACCAGTGTATGCACAGCTGGGCCACCACCCAGCTCCAGCCTGTGAGCCTGCCAGGAGAGCAGGTCAGGCGGCCTCGGCCACCCCGACGTCAAAATAACCCCAGACACACGCAGGCTCTCGTGGGTTTTTTTCCCCTCTTTTGTGAGCAAAAACAAGCAGAAGCACGCAACCAAACCCACCCACTGGCGATGTGCTGAAATGGAAAGGCTTGAGAGGAGCACACGGGTTTCTCTCCAGAGGTTTCTCCTTGGGATTTTTCATCCGCATTGACGTGCCAGGCTGGGAAGGCACCTGAGGAGATGGCACGGCCTATCCGAGTCAGTAGCTCATCAGCTCCGAGGGATTTGCCTGATGTTTCTGACCTGCTGCCATCCATCACGTCAAAAAACCCGCTGCTGGAGCGGAGCCTCGGATCACATCAGCACAAGGGACCGTGACAGCCCAGCAGGGGGGAGGGAGGGACAAAGCCAGGCCACGCTGGGCCAGAGCCACCACAGCCCCTCCAGACAACATTACCCACACCCCAGAGACCCTGCACAACAACACAGCCCCCCACACAGGCTGGGGGCAGGTTTTAGGGACGCCCCTGTGCTGCTCTGCTGCTCCTGCACGTCCTCTCTCCTGCAGAATAAACCTGTCAACGCTGAGCAGTGGGATGGCTGTTGATTTTGAAGCTGTCAAGGGGACTGGGGTCAAGGTGTCAGCTGCAGGGGTTTGGGGCAGCTGAATTTTAAGGGGGTCGAGCAAGCTGGGTGTTTCCATAGGAGAGCAACAGGTGAAATCAGGCACCAGTCGGTCAAAGCTATCCGTGGATTTGGGCCCTTGGAAAGATGGTTTAGTGGAAAAGGTGCTCAGGGAAAGCAACCTGGGAGATGGAGGTTGAAGGAATTCAGATGTAAAAAAAAGGGACAAGGGAGAATGGCTTTAAACTGACAACAGGCAGAGTTAGTTTGGATTTTAGGAAAAAAATTCTTGGTTGTGCAGGTGGGCAGGCCCTGGCACAGGTTGCCCAGAGAAGCTGTGGCTGCCCCATCCCTGGAAGTGTCGAAGGACAGGTTGGACAGGGCTTGGAGCAACCTGGGCTGGTGGAAGGTGTCCCTGCCCATTGCAGGGGGGAGGAACAAGATGATCTTTAAGGTTCCTTCTGATCCAGACCGTTCTATCATTCTTTGAAAAGCTTATCCCTCCTGAGAAGGCACTTGCCTCAGCACCCTATCCAGAGCTGGAAAGCCCAGCTTGGAAGGTTTGGCACTTTTGCATGGCTACGCTGTAAGAGCTGCGGTGTCAGGGCAGCACTTCCCTCCCCTTTTCTTTCACTGGCTGCAGAATCCCCATGCCTGCCAAGCACCAGGGACAACGTTGCCATCTCCTGGTGGCACCTGGTCCCGACAAGCTGGACGAAGTGAGTGGCCCAGGCAGGCTCAGAGGGACCCTCCTATCCCTCTGCAAACCGTTCTGGCTTCGTTTCCTTGCTGGAATTGAAGCAGGAGAGCAGCGGTAGTCCCTAAGCAGGGCAGGAAGCACAGGGGGATGCTGAAGGACAAGGATGTCCAAGCTGCAGATTGCAGCTCTGTGCTCTATTCCCCCTTCCCAAATTAGCCACCTTGATCTTAGTCCTTGCTGGAAGGGGCACTGCGTTCTGCAGGATATCCCTTGGGGAAGGGAATGAACTGCTGAAGAAGCTGGCTTGGAGAAGGGGCACAACTGTAGTGCTTGGGTCCCACCTTGCAATCACCCATGTGGGTCCAAAACAACCCATCAGTCAATCTCCAGCTCATCTATATCGGGGAGATGACAGCAAAATCCTCCCACTGGCACGCCTGTGACATCCTAGCCAAAAACAAGTTGGAGGGATGCTCACAGGGATCCCCACACTGCCACTGCTGCCAGAGCCGAATCCCTGCAGGTACTAAACCCCACAGGAACCAGCAGTGAGTGATGAAAAGGAGAGGAGCAGATTTGTTTCTTTTTCTTTTTTTTTTTTTTTCTTTTTTTTTAATTAGACTAGGAAATATAATTTATTGCATAAAAATTAATTTGTTACAATAGGAATGCTAAACTTTATTTACACTTCTTTAGTTTACAGAATAAACAGACGCGGTTTCAGAGGATGCCACCGGGCCCATCCCCTGGACATATAAATATGGAAACAGACTGCGGAGCAAGAGATGGACACTGCCAGCACAACACGGACCCTCAGGGCTGCCCTTGCCAAAAGGTCTGGTGGGAGAAACCCCTTGGGTGTGGAGGGAGGCGTGGAGGGCTCCTGGGAGCTGCACCCATGGGAGAGGGGCACAGGTGCTCAGGGGAGCCGGGGTGGGGGGCAAACCCTGCCTCCCTCCTGTCCCACTGCCAACACAGGTTCCCTGGTCTGGAAAATGGGGAGAACCTCCCCAAGCACAGCCGGGCCAGGTGGCTGCTGCCTGCCGAAGGGAAAGGGAAGATGAAGGCAACGGATGGGGATGGAGACAGAGGCACCTGGCTGGCGGGACGGATGGATGGACAGATGGACAGACACACGTGCCGGTGCAGTGATCCATCAACGAGAGACAGCGAGAATGGGAGTGAGAGAGATTCAGAGGCGACCTGAAGGAGCATCTCATCTCACAGAGAACACCGTGGAACCGAGAAGGGAGCCCTCTAAACCACCAGCAGTTGGTTTGACCCATCAAGTCTTCATTTCTTTCCGAATTTGCTTATTCCTCCTTAGCTCAGAGACGGGGTCTCAGAAATGCTCAGATGCAAGCTACAGGATGGATATAACCCTTCCCATGTGATACAGGAGCTCACCCAGCAGCAATCTTCCCATCCAGCACAAGTGGAAAAGATTCCTTCTCTCCCACAGCCTTGAAAACCCAGCAACAAGCCCAGAGACCCCAAAATGCAACAGGGAGTGGCTCTGCGTGTTCCATCACTGCCCAGAGGAATCCCGTTGTGCCCCAGCAATACTGAAAGCTCTCCCCGAGCTGCCCTGTGCAGGTGATGCTCTCCAGGGCTCCCTGAGTGTGCTCCAGTCCCCAGCACACTGTGGGACGACACAGGCACCCCGTGGCACCGGGCCAGGGCTCTGCAGCCAGGACACTGCACGTCACAGCCCAAAGCAGGACCTGCTCCTAATACTTCCACTGACGGAGAATCCAGAGCCTTGCCGTGTGGCCTAGCCTAATCCTGAGCTTACCACCCCCTTCCTATATTTTTTTTTTCTTTAAAACAGACAAATTTCTAAGATACAGCACTCGCTGAGTAACTATTTCTATCTGCAGGCAACCTAAATTTTTACCTTCATCAAGACACCGTATCTGTGTGAGGAACCTGGTTCCTGCCTACCCCTTGATTACCCTCCATTCACACCACAACTTCCCCATCGTTATAAAAAGCCCGTTAAAGGGAAAAACAGGAGCTGCAATGAGGGATGGGAACCTAATCGCTGCTCACGATGCCGTCCCTCATGTGGAAATGCTCAGCCTGGCTCACAACTTGGGGATGCTGAGGTATCCCTCCCTGAATCCCTGCTGAAATACTGCATCAAAAACCGGGCATGAATGAGCACATGGACCCGAGATGAGGCCACATCCCAGCGCACGAGCCCCCTGCTCTCCCTGGATCCTTCCACAAGTCACTCCTCACCTCCCTCTGACCCCCGGGCCCAGGTTTGGAGTGTTCACTGCAACATCCATCCTGCTGGGTTTAAAACACCCCCCACTTTGGCCTCGGGGTCCGGAGGTTGGTGCAGGACCGAAATCTTTGGTTTGTACTGTAGTTAACGCAAACGAAGGCGCAGTCATCCTAAAAAGCTCCCCCAAACAATGCCAGGGAAGAATTCATTAAAAATACCCATATCTGGATGCACTCTCCCCACCCTGAACCCCAAGTACAGGGCAGCATCCCTCATCCCTCCTCACAGGTGGAAGGGAGTCCCTCGATCCGCTGGGCACCGCTGCCAGGGAAAGGGGAGTCTGCAAGGAAAAAACACAAAACCTTGGGAAGCTGGCCCTGAACCAGAGGGGCAGAGAGGCACTTCACCCTACGGACTCCCCAGGGGTCCCAGGACATGTAAACATGTTTTGCTTGACTTGGATCACACGCTTTTCCCTACAAAAGTGTGTCCATTGAAATCTCTCTCTCTCTCTGCCACCCCGACCACAGCAACGCTCTTGCTCTCATGCACCAAAAAAAAAAAAAAAAAAAAAAAAAAAAAAAAAAAAAAAAAAAAAAAAAAAAAAAAAAAAAAAAAAAAAAAAATTATAAATCTGCCTCTTTTTTTTTGATCTTTTTTTTTTTTATCTTTTCTTTTTTTAAAAAAGGACACATCCAAAGATCTGGATAATAAATTATTTGCGTTTCCTAAGAAACTTTTTTTTTTTTTCCTTTTTTTTTCCTTTCTTATTTGCCTCGCTAAGCTGCCTGAAGCCTTTGACAGGAGTTAAGCCATTTGCCTGGATTGAACTCGTCTCTTCAACGCAGAAATGCTATTAAAGGAGGAGGAGGGGAACCCAAAAGAAGAAGGAAAAGGAAAGCCCCCATCCCGACTCAAGAAGCCCTAATTCCTCCCCGTGCCATGAGGAGGAGGAAGAGGAACGCTGCGTAACACTTGGATTGCTTGTAAACGCTGAGGACGGGTCTCTAAGGCTGACAGTGACGTGGGGAGGGAGCAGGAGCGACGGTCTCCGCCCTTCCTCGCTCAGGATGGACGTGTGGTCCCCCCCCCCAGCTGTCGGGGAAGGACCACTCCTCACCCCCCGTTTCGTCCTCCTGGTCCACCAGCCGTGGGAGCATCATCAGCAGTCCCCCTCCGTGGCCATGACCACCAGCATCTCGCTCTTGCCCATCTCCTCTAAGGCACTGGCCAGGGTGTTGAGGTCACCGTCGTCCTGGTGCTCGGCTTCCCATAAGTCCAGGAGCACCCCGGTGGGGCTGGCTTTGGTGGCGAAGTAGTTCAGGTACCTGAGGAGGAGAAGCAGAGGAGGACCCAGGTTGGTGTGGTGCCCTTTGAGGGTGCCAGAGCAGCAAACCTGTTTGCAGCATGAACCGTGGCAAGAATGCCACAACGCAAATGCCAAAGCCCTCGAGATACCACCTTCAACTTTTACAGAGAGCTGGCATTCGTGCAAAAGCAATGTAAGCTTTGTTTTGCTGAGATTACCCTCCCTCCCTCCCTCCCTTCAGTCCTCAGGGCGAACCCAGGCAGGAACAAGCACAGCCCTGGTCCCAGGGCCATTCCAAGCACCAAGAGACCCACAGATGAATCTCAGAATGGTTTGGGTTGGAAGGGACCTTAAAGTTCATCTCATTCCAATCCCCTGCTGTGGGCAGGGACACCTTCCACTAGCCCAGGTTGCTCCAAACTCTGTCCAACCTGGCCTTGGACACTTCCAGGGATGGGGCAGCCACAGCTTGTCCGGGCAACCTGTGCCAGGGCCTCACCACCCTCACAGGGGAGAATTTATTCCTAATATCTCATTTAAAGCTCTTCTTTTTTAGTTTGAAACTGTATCCATGGATAGAGATGGATATAACTATGCAGAGCTACATCCATCTTTCTGGGGGTACCTACTGAGCTGGACATAACCTCACTAGGGCCTGCCTGCATCACAGAGGGAGCACAGAGTGAAGCCCCACCCTGCCTGGGGCACAGCAGTGGAAAACAAAGCACAGGGACACCCACCGGTCCATGGAGAGCTTCTGGGCGAGAAGTCTCCAGTCGTTTCCCCTGGAGCTGGGAGCATCCAGGCTGTTGCAGATCTTCTGCCGGATGGAGAGGGGGATTTTGAAGGCGTAGGGTCCCACCTGGGTGGTGGGGGTGGCACCGCTGTGGTGGGAGCGGAGGGTGTCGAAGGAGCTGGAGTGCTGCAAGGGGAAGGACGGGGAGAGATGTTGCAGCACAGGGCTGAAACGCCCCAGCGTGTCCCCTCGCTGTCCGCCCCCCACACCCCCCCACGGCGCTCACCTCTCCCAGCGTGATGTGCAGCTGGAAGATCTGCCCTTCCCCTTCCACCTGCCGGACGCAGATCTTGCAGGTGAGCTCGGTGGAGGCCTGGCTGTACCTCTCCAGGGTGAAGGTGCAGTGCAGGGCTCGCTGGCTGCCGCTCCAGATGTGATAGAAGGGGATTTCCTGCAGGCCACCAAAGCACGGGCTGAGCCAAGGCTCCAGCAGCTCCCCTGGGAGATCCCACCTCCTCCAGCCACCCCACGAGGGACGAGATGGGACAGCGGGACCCCACGGTGAGCATCCCACCAAAAAGACCGGAAAACCAGTCCCCCTCCGTCCCCCATCCCTTTGGGAAACAACTCTGCAGATAAAAAGCAGGGCAGCCCCAACCCTGTGGTCAGCCTGGCTGAAGATGGTGCTGCCATTCTGGGCCCCCTCAGCCCCTCACCTGGTACTTGGCCAGCAGCTTGCTCCTCCACAGGGCGTGGGGGATGTCGTGGATGGAGAGACGCAGGTTGTGGTAGCTGTCCTTGAAGGGCAGGGGCTTGGGCTCCTCCAGCAGGTACCCTCCCAGTGTCCTCTCCAGCTCCAGCACCTCCTGTGGGCAGCGGGACGGGCAGGGTGAGACCCAGGAGAAGGGCAGGGGCTGCTCCACTGCCCACCTCCCTGCCCAAAGCCAGGCATGGAGCAGGGAGAGGAGCTGCCAGGAAGATCCAGCAACAGCAACAAGCCGTGGAGAGCAGCTTTTGCCACCCCAACAGAACTTGCCAGCTCATCTCATGCGCCAGCCTCACCTAAAACTTGAATTTTATAATGTGAGCCCCTGTAAATGTCTCCGTACTCCTCAGAGAATGCAAAGGTCCAACACAAGGGTCAGGGACTCCTTTAAAGGGTGCCACCCTATTTGTCTTTAACACCATCCCACTATCACACCAGCAGCTTTTGGGAGAAAAAGGCTGTCTGTGAGCCAGAGTGCTGCCTACATCCACATCCAGAGGCACCAGAGAATCCTGACAGGATCCACAGGACAGGTCACAGGGAATCCAGCTTCCCGTGCTGCACTGGATGGTGTCTATACCACAAAACACTCCCAAGGAGGGGAGAGACACAAATCCATGCAGGAATAAAGAGGACCTATAGAAAACTGAGGTAAATCACAGTTTTCTGTGCAGCAGAGAGAAAACCCACCCATGGGCAGCCCAGCCTCTCGTGGAATGCCTGCAGGGAGGGGTTCCAGCAGAGGAGACGAGCAACACCCTCACTGTTTCCTCCGGAGAGGGCGCGAAGGACAGGGAAAGCAGTAAACACCTTATTATTTCACTGTGGTCACTTTGCAGGCAGTTGCATCAGGTTGTCTGCTCCCTGGGGCCAGGCCAACCTGAGAGGCACCAGGCAGCGTCTTGCTGCCAGCACAAACAGCTTTGGGAAGGTGATATTTACCTTCAGAGCATCTGGCGTGTCCTCCAGGCAGTAGACCTTGAGGCTGTACTCCAGGGAGGTGCAAACCGTGGGGGCAAAGATGGCCAGCTGGAGCCTCTTGATGGCTGACCTGGAGTAGGACTCTCCCACGAAGACGTAGGTGCCCAGCTGGTCTAGCAAGATGTGGCAGGACTTGGCTTCCAGCTGGCAGTAGCAGGGAGTGTTGAGGGTCTCCTCATCCAGGGTCACAACTTCCTGCAGATGGGACATCAAGGCTGGGGGTCAGCCCATGGTCCCTCAACGCTGACGGTCTCTGGTGGCCGCTGGGCTGGGTTCCCACCTTACCTCCCAGTTTCCCTGGTGGGACTGTGTTTTCAGCTGGTAGATCCAATCCGAGGAGCCGACGTCGGCGCAGTGGGGAATGGTCAGGACGACGGGGCGGCACAGGAGCAAGCCGGTGGGTCCACAGGTCACTGCCGGGCTCAGCACCGTCTGCGTGCCCTCGGAGGGCAGGCTGGGGAGGGACAGGGGACACTGGTTGGAAAGGGGACTCCACGGTGGCCAACAAGGAGGGGACGTGTGGGTGGCACGGGGTGACTTACAGGGCACTCTCCGCCTTGTTGAGGACCAGGTACATCTCGTAGAACTTCCCCTGGGGGATGGCCCCGTGGGGCACCAGCAGGCTCACCCCTGGAATGGAGCACATACAGGTGTAGTTAGTCACAAAAAGAGGGAGAAGCCACCCTCCCTCCCCCCGGACACCCAGCACCAGGACGGCAGGGAGCTGGGGCAGCCCAGAGAGAAACACCTCCAGATAGGAAAATCATGAAACGTTTTGGGTTGGGAGGGACCTTAAAGATCATTTTGTTCCAACCCCCTTGCCACAGGCAGGAAAAGCTTTCACTAGATGAGGTTGCTCAGAGCTTCATCCAGCCTGGCCTTGGACACTTCCAGGGATGGGGCAGCCACAGCTTCTCTGGGATGGGCCACAGCTACACCACTTGCAGGGATGAGCCAGGCCACTGCGTGAGGATGAAAATCCTAATCTTTGGATCTTTTTGCAAGGTGCTGGTCCTGGATCAATGGCAGGGAAAGGCCGAGTGAAACCCAAGGAGGCTGTGACCTCCAGCCTGAGATGCCTGCCTTGTGAATGGCTCTCTGCCTTTCTTCCCTGAGCCAGCTTTGGGACATCAAAAGGCTGCTCACAGCAGGCGAGTTTTCTGGGACAAGAGCAACTCCTTGATCGTTCAGCAACCAAACAGTCCCTCCTCCCAGCCCGGGGCTTACCAGTGCCTGGCACGGTGAGCCTTCCCCCCAGGTAGCCAAACGTGCCGCTGGCGCTGTAGCCGTGCTCCCGGGGCAAGCCCAGGAGGTGCTGGGAGCCCAGGGCTTTGCTCCTCACGTTCCCGAAGTGCCCCTCCCTGGCGGTGTCCCCCGGGTAGGTGCCGGTGGCGGGGACCCCCCCCAGCAGGTCCGTGCCGTCGTGCAGCCCCGGCGAGGAGGAGGAGGCGGTGGAGGAGTTGTACACCTTGATCTTGAGGTTGGGCAGGGGGTCCAGCAGGGGTGAGTTGGTCATGGGGATCTTGTCGGAGGAGTCCTGCAGGGCGTACATGGGGCCGCGGTACAGCCCCGCGCTGGCCGTCAGGTCCGGCTGCATCGAGGGGTGCAGCAGCTGGGGGTTGTCTGGGGGAGCAAGGAAACACAGGCGGGATGAAGACGGCGGAGGAAACAAGGGGTTGGGAAAGTGCTGCTCGAGGGGAGGAGATCACAGAATCCTAAAATGGTTTGGGTTGGAAGGGACCTTCAGGATTACCTAGTTCCAACCACCCTGACACGGGCAGGGACACCTTCCACTAGACCAGGCCGCTCAAAGCTTTGCACTGATTTCCCCCCCGCCATCACGGAGCCCTCAGCCCTCAGAAATCAGCACGTTCCCCCAGGAAAATGCGGCTGTGGCTCTCACCGTGCCGGGAGGTCTTGAAGTTGACAGGGTGGAATCCCCCGGTGAGAGCGGCCGACGAGTCCGTGATGTCCGTGTCGAAATCCCGGCATCTCCTCCGGTACACCACCACCCCCACGGCCATGAGGATCACGATGAAGACGAAAATGGCCACCACCAGCCCGGCGTACAGGGCCACGTCGCCTGTGGCCTCCAGCACTGGGAGGGATTAAAGTAGCGGAGGTGAGAAAAGGAGCGCGAGAAATGCACGTCGTGACCCACCAGCGCTCCCCAAACCCTACCACCGACTCAGGCAGGAAGGGGAAGATGCATACTGGGCCTGCTGGGAAGGCTGGCAGGAGGATGGAGGGTGTTTTCTAAGAGCAAGAAGTCAAGAGCGATGCTAGAGGATGAGCTGGAGGTGAAGCCCTCAGACCTTTAGAGGACACCTGGCTCATGCCAACTTCACCTGAGCGCCAAGGACCCCAGAAACATTAGATCTGTGCAGCTCAGGTTCGTGATCAGCCCTCACATCCTAACAGAGACCAAGCCTGAGGAGTACACAGGAGTTTTGGGGAGGGCTTTAGTTCCTCCCTCTTCCCACCCTGTCCTTGCCCAGCTGCTGAGGAGCCCAACCGCAGATGCAACGGAGCAAAACCAAAGAAACAAACAGAAAAAAAAATGGCCATGAAATGAGCACTTACGGTGGCTTTTGGGTTCGCTTAGAACTCTTTTATCTGTTAGGAAAACAAAGTTAGAAAAAAAAAAAATGGTGAAGGTGACGATGGGCATGAGATGAAGCAGAAAGTGGGGGGAAGCCAGCCTGGGGGCACGGGAGATCAGCACTGTTCCCCGGGGCGTGCCAAAAGCCAGGCAGAAGCACAGTGACAAGGGCATCTCTGTGCCCAGCCAGGCCCTGGAACGTGTGCCCTTGTCTAATGGGACTTTGGAAATATCTGGCCATGGCAGCATTAAAGGGGACAGTGGTGTCACACAGCAGCAGGTGGCAGCATTGGCTGCCTTCAGCGTGCCCACTCACAGCACAGCAGCACCATTATCTTCATCACTGGTTTGCTTCCCTAAACACCCAGCTCCAGAGCTCCTACCCAGCAACGACCCAGGGCAGGGTGTTATCACGGTGGGGCTGAGAAACCCCTTCTGCTCTGCCCCCACTAACCACAACCAGCCTTACGTCAAACCTAGAGGGGGGCCGGGCGTCTCAATGCCATTGGGACATTTAGATCCCACCAAAAAATTTCCCCCAGTATTTCTTTCCTCCAGGTAAGAACCGGAGGATGAGTCTGCCCGAAAACACCTTGTTCCACCCCAGGTGCCAGCGGCGCCGCTCCGCCGGCTCGGAGGCGCAGCCAGCGCCGGAGCAGCACAGCCAGCAGCACCCCGTGCCTGTGCCCGCCTGCCCAGGTACTCACTCTGCAGGCAGAGCCCGTCGGTGCAGTTCTTGGAGTCCAGGAGCCCCCCGCTGCAGTCCTTGCCGCCGTTGCGGGGGGCCGGGGCGGCGCACTCGCGGCTGCGCCAGTGCGTGCACTCGGTGCTGCACGCTGACCACTTGCTCCACTCCGTCCACGCGCCGTCCACTGCGGGACACCCGACACGGGAGCGTCAGTAAAAGCCCCGGCATGGCCCCAATGGGCTCGTTCCCCACCACCAGGATGGTGCCAGCAGCACAAAGGGGCTGTTATCCCAGCGCATCCAGCCCTGCTGCCGTCTGGGGAGGGCAACTGTGTCGCTGCAGACACCCCCAGCCCTTTGAGACTAAAACAGGGTAGAATAATAGAATGGTTTGGGTTGGAAGAGACATTAATCATCTCTTTCCAACCCCCTGCCGTGGGCAGGGACACCTTTCACTGGCCCAGGTTGCTCCAAGCCCTGTCCAACCTGGCCTTGGACACTTCCAGGGATCCAGGGGCAACCACAGCTTCTCTGGCAAACCTGTGCCACGGCCTCATCACCCTCATAGGCAAGAATTCCTTCCCAGTATCTAATCTAAACCAACTCTCTGTCCATGGGAAGCCATTCCCCCTTGCCCTGTCACTCCAGGCCCTTTTAAATAGTCTGTATCTTCCCAATTGGCCCCTTCAGGCACTGGAAGGCCACAATTAGGTCCCCTCAAGGCATCCTCTTTTCCAGGCTGAACAGTCCCAACTCTCCCAGCCTTTCCTCACAGGAGAGGTGCTCCCTTCCTCTGATCATCCTCGCTCCAAGAGGTCAATGCCCTTCCTGTGCCGGGGACCCCGGAGCTGGATGCAGTATTCCAGGTGGGTGCTTTGGACTGGGTCTCCTGAGCCCCTGTCTCCTTGGGATGCACTGGGAGCAGAGCTGGGGGCATGGGCAGTGTGGGGACGCCAGGCTGCGAACCTGCCTTACCTGGGCAGAGGGTGGTGCAGGTGATTTTCTGGAAAGGCTGCCCGTCGCAGAAGGAGCCGCCGTTCAGTGGTGCGGGGTTGGTGCAGGTCCGGGTGCGCTTCTGCCAGCCCCGGCCACAGCGGTTGTTGCAAGGAGACCACTCGGACCAGGTGGACCAGCCACCGTTCACTGCAGGAAGAGATGGACAGCACTAGCACCAGAGCCCAGTTCAGCAGGGACAGCAGCTAAGCCTCGGGTCCTTACATCTGTGACCCCCTCATACAGCTCCCTCTCATGAAAAGCAAATCACAAGACTCCTCCTCGTGTATCCCACCTCACGCCCAAGGTGCTCAAGCCTTTTGGTTGAGCCCTTTGGCACAAAGCTTTGGCCCTTTTTCCACTTGGCAAATATTTTTGTGCCTGGCCCCGAGGAGACCTTTGGTTTCGTGGCCAAGTTCAGCCAAACGCAGCTTTTCAGCTGCTTTGAGAGTCAAAGCAATCCAGCTGGGTCCAGCCTCCATCCACCTTCCTACCCAACAGAGAAGGCTTGGAAAAACCTCCATCCCTACACCTCAGAACCTCCATCCCTAACAGGCTGTGCAAGCTACAAGAGGCTCCCGTTCTGCAGACATCCCTAATTTCATGCACTAATTTAATTCGCTCCTACCACTCCCAGAAAAGTGCCCGTGGGGGCATGGCCAGCCGCAAAGGCCCCCTCCCTGGAGCAAGGGCCGGTACCGTAGACGATGACAGCGGCCGTGGTGCTCCGGCGCTTGGCCACGATGTTCTTGGCCATGCAGGTGTAATTAGCGGTGTCCAGGAGCCGGGCCTGCTTGATGATGAGGTTGTGGTCGATGGTGATCAGGAAGTTGGTGTCCTGGGAGGGGTCGATGACGTCCTCGTTCCTCAGCCACTCCACCTGGCAGTAAAGGAAGTGGTGGGTGAGGACGATGATTGAGCCATTACTGACACCACCAGCGTCCTCAGCACCTTGACCACTGACTGGCTAAGCCTTGCCTCTGACTGTATTTATTTCTCCTTAAAAACTTGAAAGCCTGGGGCACATTACTGCTGTCTGGGCCAAGGATGTGGCTACCACCAATGCACAGCTCCCAAGGGCTGGTGGAGCTCCGGGCATGGAAAGCTCCACCAGCTTGGCAGGAAAACCCATCCACGCTGACTTTCCCAGCCGCCCTCTGCTCCCACTGGTGACTGTGTTCCCCTTCAGCCAACTCACTGGGCTAAAGATTTCCCTCTAAAAGAGGTTAAGGGCACCTCAGGAAGGGCGAGGGAGGTGCTCTGAGCAGGCTCTGAGGTCACATGTGTTACTAGATGTCACAGTAACAGATCCACTGCCCAAAACAAACCTCTCTGCTGCACAGTGAGAGCTGACGGGTCTCGGCACGAGGCCATCCATCACGGCCACCGGCCACGTGCAAGGACGTGCCCCGGGCAGGGAGGGGACACCCCAGCCATCAGGGTGGCATTCCTTGAGGCTGTGGAGCCGCTCACCTCGGCCTGTGGGACCCCCTCGGGTGGGCGGCACTGCAGCAGGACCTCCTGTTCCAGCGGGACCTCCTTGCCCAGCGGCTCCTGGTCAAAGTTCTTTCGTAGGTCTGGGAGGGAAAGGAAAAGCCTGGGGTTACCAGCCCTGCTGCAGGAGAAGGGCAATCTCCAAAACTTCGGTGGGTGCCTCAGCACCAAGCACCCACGAGTCAGGAAATCCCTCTGGCATGGCACAGCCGGAGCAAAACGTGTCCTGAGAGGAAGGAGCTGGAGAATCATGTTTTCCAGGATGGATTTTGGCAGCACATGGTGCTCAAGGACAGTATCTGTCCTCCTTCACGTTGTTGCAAGCTTATACCCCATCCTGTCATTTCCTTTGGGGACTAAACCTCAGCCTGACCACTGCTTCTTCATCCCCCCCATTTCCTTCCTCCTCCGGACCTTGCTCCAGGACCCTCTTTTCACGAAGGGGGAAAATGAGATTTGCCCAACAGTTCAGCTCCCACATCAGCGCTGAAGAGGACTCCCAGATTTCAGGGCTAAGGGGGTTTGTTGCTCGGCTCTGCCCTAGTTCGTCCTGGTCAAGCCACACCCCCAGACTTGCTGGAAATGTGGCCATTGCACTCCGGTGGGGAATGGCTGCAGAAGAAAAGCCAGGCTTGCTCAGAAAGGGGTTGTACAGTGTTTTGGGGAAGGAGAGAGACGACCAGCAGAGCCCCTCAGGACGTGGGGGACATGGCTGTGTCCTGCTCCAGAGCCTTGGAAGGAGCAGGAGCATCACTAGATGGTGCTGTGATCCTCTGCTACAGCTCCAGCCTTCCTGTGTGGCTCCGGTACCCTCACTTTATCTCATCTGCTCTGAAAAAACACCATGTGTTCAAGGCCAGGTTGGATGTGACTTTGAGCAGCCTGGTCTCATGGAAGGTGTCCCTGCCCATGGCAGGGGGGGCTTGGAATGAGATGAGTTTTAAGGTCCCTTCTAACCCAAACCATCCCATGATTCTCTGATCCCATGATTTTTCCCTGTTCAGACTAAACCCTTCAGCGGATTCATCAGCCCTCTCTGTTTTGGATAACATGTGGGATTATTAGCCCTCTAATAGCAAAAATCCATTTGGGGCAGGGGAATCCTAGCTGTTCTCCCATGGCTTTGCCATCTCATTTGCTAATCGAGCAAACTGGGGCGGGAAAGACCCGATTAACCCGCCCTTAGTCAGGCTGACACCCCCAAACAGCGGCTCAGAGAAGTGACATATGACAGCAGGGACTTCGGGGACACTGAGCCGCTGATTCAGGCAGAGCGTGCAAGGTGCTATCCTTGGGTTATTAGGGATAATAAAGCACCAGGAAGAGCTGAGCTGACGGGCACTGCGGCATTAACCCAGGTAGCGCCACGGCCTCTCGCCCAGGCACGGAGGGACGGCGCCGCTCAGAAGCAAAGCCGGAGCTGGGATGGGGAGCGAAGACCAGGGCCATCCAGCAAGGATGGGTCGTTCCTGAGCGATCAATAAGCGATTTCAACAGAGGGCGAGCTTTTGGAGACGGGCAACCCCCCAGGGAGCAGGCGCGGCGCGTCCCGGGCACTTACAGGCTATGCGGACGTAGGCGCGGCGGCTCTTGGTGGTGCCCGCCGAGCTCCAGGCCACGCACTGGCACCAGTAATCCTCCAAGCCAAAGAGCTCCTCCACCTGCTGCCGGGAGACCTCGATCTGCACCTCCCGCACCAGCATCCCTGGAAGGGGAGAGAGGGATGGCATCAGCTCGGCAGGAGCATCTGGGAGGAGGGGAACCGAGGCAGCACCCGAGAGGGATGGAGGACAGGGGCATCTCATCTGGGGATGACACCTCTGCACATCAGGGAGATTGTTCCCTCCAGAGGGTGACTTGGATTTGCAGCCAGGGCAATGGATCCCGTGGAATTGTCTCTTTTTGTCCCCCCGCCCCAGTCTGACTGAGCAGGACCAGGACCCTCTCCACCATTTCTAGAGGCATCCCCCTCCTCCACCAGCTCTCTCCCACGCCACCAAGATCCCTGCCTGGGCCACTTCCCACCCCCCAGGGTTTGAAGGATGCCTCCCAGGCTTTGCTGCAGGGAGAAACCTTCCCTGCCAGTGCCACTTAAATACAAATATAACAAGACATATAGAAGATCTTAAGGCAGAAGATCCTGGCCAAGGCAGGGGTGTGGTGACAAAGGTGACATCCCCACGTTCAGGACACGCTGAAGCATCAGTGGCCATCACCAAGGGCAGGAGGGACTCAGTGCTTACTTTTCCTTATTTTGAGCAATACCTGCCCTTTTTTTTTTTTTTTTTTTTTTTTTTTTTTTTTTTTTTTTTTTTTTTTTTTTTTTTTTTTTTTTTTGCAGTTTCTATTTTAAAAAGGCCTCAATTTCACGGCGATCGAGCGCCGCACGCTCCCCAGCTGTAATTTTGTTACAGTTCGCTCCCAGCGCTGTGAGGAGCAATTACTGTCTCTCTGCCACCTTCCTGCAGAAGAGCTGACAAGGAAATACAATTTATTTTGTCACTATTCAGGGGAAAGAAAAAAAAAACAACACAAAAAAAACCCCCAACAAAACAAACCAAAGAAAAGGTATTTGGGCCAAGCGCTTTTGGGCAACTTGGGGTTTTTAGAAGGACCCAGGACGGAAGTGGCGGCTCCAACACATCTTGCCTACCTGGAAAGCTCCAGTGGGGTGAGTTGAGCAGCCTTGGAAATGTGGGGAGCAGCCTGCAAATGCCCTATTTCTGTCCCCCTGAAAGCAATGACTAACCAAAACTGTAGGCTGAGGTCAAACCTCACAGGAGTGACTACGTAAGGGCTCCCAGGCATCCAGACCTGTCCGCTCTTCCCGCCCGGCCCTTCTCACCCAGCTGAATTATCCTCCCTGACTTGGCCTATTTTTGCTTTCTTCCACATGAAATGTTTTGGATCAGACGCAGGCAGAGCATTACTGAGCCAGGCTCATTCAAGACACGTCATCCTAAAAGTTCCTTTTTTTCTTTTTTTCTTTTTTTTTTTTTTTTTACCTTCTTAAAGGTCCCTTTTTCCAAGCTTTTAACCGCAGACGCTTCAAAACTAACCATGTTAACCTGTGCCTTTGTGCCCAGCTCTGCCCTGTGCCCTTTGCAGCAGCTTTCCTGACTAAGGCCAGGCGCTGCAAATGCAGATTTTTCAGCATGGTAAACCACTTTGGTTCCAGCTCCTTTTTTCTCAGGGAAGCTGCCGGGCAGAGATGCCCACGCCAGCAGCTTTTACATGCACAGCATCACCTCCGCGCTGAAGGCACTGTTGGTCTGTTCCCTGGTAGCAGCAATACCATCTTTGAAGCCTGGATGAAGGTGGTGTGCGCTGTTTCCTCCCCAGATTGTTGTGAAGGCCCAAGGCAAGCGAGTTTCCCCTGTAACAGGTGTCCCAGATGGATACTCCATTCCAGGGAGTGTTCCAGGCCAGGCTGGATGGAGCAACCTGCTCTAGGGGAAGGTCTCTGCCCGTGGCAGGGGATGGAACTGGATGACCTTTAAGGTCTCTTCCAACCCAAACCACTCTGGGATTACGTGAGTCTACAAAACATGGGTGGGTTTTTTCCACACTGCACATCAGTAAGCTACGAAAACTCCCTGCTGTGTACAGTGCTGGGATGATCCAGAGGAGAAAGGAGTCCTAACAGCATTCAGACAAATTAACAAGTGAGGAATTCACCTAGGGCTGGACCACACTGCTCAGATACTGCCACGGGAGCAGGGAGTCCCTAATCATGGATGGCAGAAAGCTGGGAGGGTGACAAAGCAGTCTGCATCGTTGCCTCCTCGTCCTGGTTCAGTGCTCTTCCCCTGAGCATCCTCCACTGCCATACAGAGGGCAGAGGGACCTCTGGCTCAACCCAGTGTGGCCAGATGTTATAAATAAATTCAAAACCCCTCAGCAAAGGCTGCTCGGTCACTGACCAGCACTGACTCTGCCCTGAAGTGCTGAGGGTTTCAACTCTGGCCTCTGTAAAGAGCTGGAAGGTGGAGATGCACCCTGGGAAAGAGAAATGCTGTGGCCCCTGCTCCCGTCAGCCTCCGGAGAAGCAAGGGGACAGCTTTGCCCTTCAGAGATGGCATCTCTCACCATCCTTCCTCTGGAAGAAAAACACTCCAGGAGTAGCTGAAGCAGCTTTAGGACAAAAGGTTCAAAGAACCCCAGAGGAAAGAAATGATCCCCCCTTTGAGGAGCAGGTTCAGGGATGGGCCCAAGCACAGACCGGCTCACGGCTGGTGTAGGATGGAGAGAGAGAGAGAGAGAGATGCCAGGGAAGGGCAAGGCTGTGGGAAAAACCACAGGGACAAGGAGAGATTCTGCAAAAGTACTTGTGGCTCCTCCAGGCTGATGAAGTCTCTCCTCTAAGCCCAGCCTGACTTCTCAGGCCAACACCACAGCAGTTCAGAAGGGCTGCCTTGGTTTAAAGCCCTCCAGACGCCACGTGCTCAGGGATTTGCAGGGAACAGATGTTACATGGGAACTGTGACTGTTTTTCTTCACCCCTGGTCAGACCACAGGTGCCAAAACTGGTGCAGAAAAGATGGGAGCTGAGCTAAAGCATCCCGATTTCAGTGAATCTACTTGATGACATGATATATCCAACTCCACACCTTGTTCTCATGCCAGGAGGTTTCAAGGCACGGACCAAGCAGCTCTGCAGAGCCCAATCCCATGGAATAAGACCCCCCCTAAAATGCCTGAACCACCTTCTTACCCTGTTCCAGACAGCCAGAGGCTGACTTATCCTCTGAGGCAGAGAAGAGCTCATTTGCCATCAAAAGGCATTTAAAACCCTACCTGCAATTGCTCTCATTACCCATTAAACACCTAATCCCTCTGCGAACCTGAGTAAGCTGCCAGCCTTTGCCACCCCTCCTGGCAATGACTCCTACGTGTCGATTAGGCACTTTGCAGGAAAGCTGTTCCATTTTTTTTTTTTTTGATCGGATTTAAACATGCTGCCTTTAAAATCCCATTTAACAAAGCCCGGGTCCCGCAGCAGGGCTGAGTGTGCAAGCAGGCTGGCTGAGTTCCCCCGGGGCTCCAGGGGGTATGGTGACCACAGCACCACCATCCTGCCTTCACCAGCGCTCTGGAAAGTCTAGCTGTTGTTCTGCCTGGAGGAGAGCCACCAACGAGGTTGGCTGTGCGTGAGGGAGAGAAGGGCAGGAGCACCTGGAAAGAGGAGAGGGGAAGGGGAGGCGGGCAGGGGGACGCTCTGGGGTGGGTTTGCTCACCGGTGACCTCGTCCAGGCTCTCCTTGGTGACGTGGTCGTTCTGGTTGACCCACTCCCCGTTGCACTTGAAGTAGATCTGGGTGGCAGGGTTGGCGCGGCACACGAGCTCCACGGGCTTGTTCTTCACGATGTAGGCGTCCTGTGGCTCCAGCAGGAAGTGAGGAAGGGTCTCTGCCGGCGCTGAGGGGAAGGAGTCGGGCAGCACGTCGCTGTACTCCAGCCCTGCCGGGGGGAGCCAGAGGGTGGGGAGGTGCCCTTAGTCCCATCTCCTGCATCTCCTGCCCTCCCTGTCCTTCCCCAGGAGTGCCCTGCACGCGGTGGTGTCACCAACAGCCCTTACTGAGGGTGCTTGGAAAAGCAGAAGAGGGCTGGAGGCTCCCCCCAAAACCAGAAAAGCAAATCCCTAAATCCCCGCTAGACAGAGAGCTGCGGGGTTCATCCTGTTTTCCCTCACCCACGCTCCGAGCCCAAAGCCCGGGTGATCTCACTAGAGGACACCACAAGGGAAAAAGCAGAACAAACCCAGGCGCAGGGACGCTGATGGGGACACTGAGAGGCCCCACAGGGGCTGGTGTCCCCCACCCCAGGTCTGCTCCTCACAGCCCCGAGGAACGCACGGGTATGCCCCAGGCAAAGTGCTGGCAGGGGCTCAGTGCTGGGAGCGTTGACCATATCCCAGCACAAATCTCAGACATCCAGTATGGGATCCACATCTTCAGTGGGGCTGCACTTGGGATCCCAGGCCCCTGTCAACACTTGGATTTCAGCATCGCCACAACAGGTAAGCCATCGCTTCCAGGCACCTCCAGAGAACATCACCCAAGGGTGCCACCAGGATTCACACTCTCCCACCCCAGAACCAGGGCTCAGTGACCTGGGGACTTCCATCTTTCTCTTTTTTTTGCTTTCAAAAGCCATCTAAATGCAAAAATAACCAGAAAAATTGGTCAGGTCTGCTCAGGCCTGGCCAAGAAAAGTCTTTGAAACAGGTGAGCACCTCAGTGCTCACACAGGGACATAATCCCTGAGGAGTGGGAATCTCAGGGTGGCTCATCCCAAGCAGCAGCTTGGGAAGATGCTGTGACTGATGCTGAGCATCATCTGCAGGAAGCCCATTTCCAGCCATTTCACCCATTAAGATCGAACCCAAATAATAGAAAAATCCACAGAGGTGCACTGGGATGCCACTGCTTAACCTGTTGTTCCTGGGGAATCTCACTAGCAGTCAGGTCACATCACAAGGCTTTTCTTTACACCCAAAGGAGTTATGAGCTTTTCCTCCTCCTCTCTTCCCTCAGCCAGAGCTGTGATTCTCAACTCCAGGCACTGCAGCGTGCAGGAAAACAGTAAATATCCCCAGCCCCGCGATAACATCTCCAGAGCTGGCAGGGAAAAGAAAGGAGCCCACTCCCTTCAACACCCTTGGCAAGGAACGGTGCTGCAAAGAGAGAATCAGAAACCCAAGACACGAGGAGGAGAAGGATGAAGAAGAGAAAAAAAAAAAATAAATATAATCAGATGCATCAAGAAAACAAGATGACCAAGCTGCCTCCTGAGCAAAAATCAGTGAGGGGAAAAAAAATGCACGAGGTCAGTCGTTTAAAATCCATTTAGGAAAATTGACTTTCCATTTCCATTTAACACAGCACTAAGGGAGAGCGGTAGGACATTTGTCATAATCCATTAACTGCTCTTTTGGAAACAATGAATTAAACTCCGGGCTAATTTCTCTCTCTCTGGCTGGCTCTTCCCCACCTCTCTGCTGCTGGTTATTTCCTCCCCCATCTCCTTTGCAGTCCTGTGATTTTCCCCGGCCCTGGGGCGGACAGGGGGACAGGGAATGCCGAAGGGGGAGCCCCCCACCCTGAGCAGTCCCACACTGCCCCCCGTGCCCACCTCAGGCCCCTGGTCCTGCTCCCCCTCTCCTGCTGAGCAGCCTCTTGCCAGTGTCCCCCCAGCAAATATCCTTTATTTTTATTCTTATTCCTTTTTTTAAAGTTACTACTCAATTTTTCATCCGCTGAGTTGTTGTTTTGTTGGTCGTTGGCTGTTTTTTTTATTTCAAAAACCACTTAGATGCCACAAATCTAAATTCCCTGGCAAAGACAGCTGGCAGGAGATAATCTAACTGGCAACAGAGGCAGCCAACAAAACTTCACTCCTGGGCTCGTGTGAAAACCTCCCTGAAGTGATGCTCCCTGCATCCCTGTGCCATGCAGCCTGCAAAGTCACTCCTGAACTTTGCAGCTGGGAAAGGGCACACACACCCTCCAAAAATCCACCTGGGGGCTTGCTGGCCACCCATCCCCAGGGACGGGGTGGCTCCTGGGTTTTGTTTAGTAAGAATGACCCACAAAGCCTCAATGTCCCTAAAGAAGCCAATTTTCAGAAGGACCTTCCCCTATGGAGGTGACACCCCGAACTGCACGTCCCTGATCCCAAACCACGGGCAAGGAGAGGTCCTCCTCCTCCTCCAGCAGTCAGCACCAAAGGCATGATTCCTTCCACCCCAGCGCCACTTTGGTGACGCTCAACAAGACTTCAGGTCACCCGAGAGGATCTGGGAGCGGGGAGGGGATGAGTCACGGCCGGATGGGGATGAAAATGCCGGGTTTGTGACTCACCCGTGATCATCTGCAGTGGGATGGGTGATGCTCCAGGCCGTGGTGGGAGCCACCTTGGCCCCCCAGCACAGGGTTTGGGGCTGAAACACGCCCGGTGGTACCAAAAACCTGCTGGATCCCACCTGAGCCCCTGCTCCAGGAGGGGGGGGGTCTGCTCAAATAAATGCTGTGGATCTCAAGCTCCACACTTCAAGGTTGTTCCCATGGAGGCACAGTGGCTTTGGGGACGAGGTTGGTGGAATGGGATGATGGCCCCAGCCAGACCCATCATCTGCTTTTGGTGGCTACAAAAACCTGCTCAATTTAAGGTTTGAACCCAAAACACCTGAACCTTTAAAGCAAAAAAGGATCCTGGCTGCTGGAAAAGTTTAAATCCTGCGAACTCACAACATCTGAGAGATCTTTTGTTTCTGGCCAAGAGAGATCTGGGGCCAAAAAAGCAGCTCTAACACGAGACAGGGGAAAAGGATGATGGCTTTTTTTGTGGCAGACTCACAACTGGGGCCATGCCACGGAGCCCCAGCCCCACAGATCCCTCAGGCTCATGAACAGGAGCAAATCAAGGGGGAGGATAATTTCTCCATCCAGAAATCCAGCTGAAAAAAAAAAAAAAAGCATGTGCAGCCGGGCAGGGCGTTTTTCTCCAGCATGATATGGCCACTAGTATTTAAACGAGCTGTGGAAGAATTAAGGCATAGGAACAACAGGGACTTTGGATGAGAAAAGGGAGGAGAACCATGCTGAGCACATTTATCATAAGCCATCAACCCAGCCTTTCATCCCCCTTCCCCACGCCCGGCCACCCGCTGCATGGGAAACCTCTCTCTCGGCTAACACGCACTGGGGGGGCCCCCAAAAATTCCACATACAGTTGGTGGGGGGGGTGGGGGTGGTGGAAAACACGGCTGCTTGTGCCATGCGGAGGAACAACTGCTGCTCCTTCTGCCCTGACTATCCCGCACCAACTGCAAAACACCCCGAAAATAAAAGCGCTTTCCCAGTGGTGCAACCCCCTCACCTCCACAGAGGCCGCCTGCGCTCTGGCCACCCGAGGGGACACTTGGGCCCACCGACCACAGGAGCAGCAGCACGCACACAGGAGGTGCTTTTGCAAGGGAAAGCAGGAGAGGAGCCCTGCACCGCCGGGATTTCCAGTCCCCGCAATCAGACAAGCAATAAAACTCCCAGCAGTGACAAACTAATAAATATTTGAGCGCGCGCTCCGCTGGCTGCGATCATCATCTCCCTGGCAGACGTCTACAGGGGGTTCCCATCTGCCGGCTTCCCTCCTTCCCCCTGGAGGTGGGTGCCTGCTTCTCAGCTCTCCTTTGGGTTTTATTTTGTTGGGTTTTTGTTGGTTTTTTTCTTTTTTTTTGGAAGTCCCAGGCTGTCACCATCCCACAGTCTCACACGGTGTTACGGGGCGGATGTGGAGCCTTCAGTACTCGAGATGGTTTTTTTTTGGGGGGGAAAAACAAGCAGGGGGCAGCTCCCAGCTCCACCTGTGGGACCAAACCCCTGAGGCCTGGAGGACAAGGGTGGTGGGAGCAGCGAGGCGGGAAAGGGAGGAGGAGGGGAATAGGCACCGAGGACTTCTTTCCTCTCCCCCATCCCTCATCACACGTTTTAATCCGCCGGGGGGTGGGGGGTGAGCTAGATTATCCGCAGCATCTGTTCCCTGGGGGGTGATCTGCAGATGTTGGCAGCCAGCGCTTGCAGCTCGGTGGAAGATCGAAGATCCCAAGCAACCCACCCACCCCCTCCATGGGGAGCAGCTCTGGAGCCGGGAATCCAGCCTTACCCTCCCCTCCATCACCCCAAACCTCGGCACAAGGGACGGCAAGCCCGAAAAGCAACTCCCCTTGGAAAGCAATTCCCTTTTGACAGCAACGGGCCTGAGCAAACCTCCGCAGGAAAGCGTTAAAATCCTCTCTCCTGCAATTGTTATCCCTCCAAATATTTGGAAGATTACAGGAGCATTAGTGGCTGCCCATCACCCACAGCCACCACCCCTCCCTCCCCCGTACCAGGCCGGCAGGGATGCGATGTAAGGATGTAAGGATTAAGCTGGGATGCCTGGGTTCTCCGGCTGGGTTTCTCCAGCTAAATCTCAGTGGCAGTGGATGCTTAACCCCTTCTGTCTCCACCTCCCCCCATTCCCACCCGCCTCAGGGCAAGCGCTGCTTCCTGGGAAGGCCTGGGAGGAAATGGTTAAACCTGCCAGGTGGGTTAAAATCCTCCTGTAGAAATGAAAAAAAAAAATATATGGCAGCTTATCTCCAGCACCACAGGAGGAGAGTCATCTGCCTTCCCAATCCCCCTTCCCAATCCCCCAGCAGGGATGGGAATGGCTCTGGCTCCAGAGACTGAGATGGAGGGGATGCTCCGGCCACGGGCTTGGCTCAAGGAGGTGTCTGAAAGGCTGGAGTGGGATTCCCCCCCCTCCTCACATTCCCCCTCCTATGGCCTGCAGGGAGAACCTATGAACAGACTCATTTAGGGATTAGTGCTGTTGCCATTTATGCTCCAGCAGATTTCCATGCTGGAGCCACTGGCGTGGTTCACTCCCACCCCAGAATGCCTGTCCCACTGAGGGCATCCCCACTGCAAGCCCTGGAGGGATGCAAAGGCTTCCCACCACATTCCAGTCCATCCCTGAGCTCTCTCAGGGAGCCAGAATCACCACTCCAGGTGGTGATTAAACCTTTTCCCCTGGGCTTTCCATCACAGACTGTCCTCTTGGTACAATTTTGTGTCCAGCATTAACACACAGCCAAGCTTTTCACCCTAAAAGCACCCTGAGCATCCTTCCTCCCCCAGACATCATCCTCTCTTCCCTGAGCATCCCCTTCTCATCCCAAATTCAGCCTCCCACATATGTGTGGTCACCCAACATGATGCCCCATCGCTGAGGAGGTGACAGCAACATGGGGCATCTTCAAAGGCCAAGTCTCCATGAGGTGGAACAGTGCCATGCCAAGCCCACTGCCCCTTCTCCAGGGATGCTTTCCACTGGAGCCACAGCAGGGAGAAAGGAGGACCCCCTCCAAAATAAAGAGTGTCACTGAGGATGAGTTTGGAAAATTTGAAGCCACTCACATCATCAAACTCTCTCCCTGCTGCCTCCTTGCAGAGAGCCCACAAAATCCCGTGCCTTCAAAACCCTGGGATTGCTCAAAGCGGGCTCAGGCACAAGCTGGGAAGCGCTGATGAAAGTGAGATGCAGGGAATGTAACAGGTCCCCAGGGCTGAGCTGGCTGATGTAACCCCCGGCCTCATTAACTCAGCGTGGCTCATTAACCTCTCCCTCCTCAGAGGGACCAAGGGGATGGGATGGGATAGACCCAAGAGAGGCCAAAAAACTGAGCATGGAACCTTCGGGAGGGGAGCAAGGAAAACCTGTGGTACCAGCCCTCTGGGTTCATCTGGGCTCACACTGACACAGCAGAAATTTAGGTTAGATTTATGGAAGCAATTCTTCCCTGTGAGGGTGGGCAGGCCCTGGCACAGGTTGCCCAGAGAAGCTGTGGCTGCCCCTGGATCCCTGGAAGTGTCCAAGGCCAGGTTGGACAGGGCTTGGAGCAACTTGGGATAGTGGAAGGTATCCCTGCCAAGGGAATGAAATGATCTTTAAGGTCCCTCCTAACCCAAACCATTGTATGATTCTATGTCATCTCCAGTCTGGAGCAAGGTTGGATTTTGAGGTCAAAATGCCACGGGGGTGACGTGCTTGTGGGGTGACCATCCCTGTGGCACCTGACACCTCCCCCAAACACAGTAACTCAGCAAAGGCTGGAGTACAGAAACCCAGCCCCTGGTGTGCTGCCGTGTTCAGGGCTGTGCTGGGGTCTGTTCTACCTCTCTGGCCCCCCAAAAAGCGGAGCCCGTCCCCTCCTGCACCCACCAGCTGGGAAAGCACCTGGAAGCCTGGTTGTTTGGGCTGCATTTGGCCTCTCCATTTTCACCAATCTTTTATGAATAATTAAACCTGGAAAGAGCCAGTTTAACCTTTCCCCCCAGCACCTCTCCCTGACAAACCTTTTCCTCCCGTGGCTGCCCTCTGCCAGGAGCTTCACAGTCCCTTTGCATCCCCTTCCTACCAAACCTGGCATCGGGAAAGCGCCACTCCTTCACTCCATCACCTCCAGCTCCTCCCAGAGCCCACCCAGCTCGGGACAGACGGACAGCAGGACAGACAGGCATTTCCCAGCGGGTTAGCACTCCCTCCCACCCGGAGGCAGGCAGGCTTTATAATTAGAGAGCATTCCTCCCCAGCCTGGGTAATGAGGGGGTGCACCCAGCCAGCCCTAATTACACCCTTGGAAAAAAAATAAGCAGATTCCTCCTCTCCTGGCCAAAGGAAAAGCCTGCAGCCGGCCTCCCTTGCTGCAACACCTTTATTCAACCAGGACTGGATGGGGAGGGGGGAAACAAAATAAAGCAAGCAAAGTCCATGCTGAGAAAAGGCTGGGAAGGAGCAGCTGGGCAGCACCGAGGATGTTTCTGCACGCAAGGGCCTTATGGATCAAACAACTCTTACAGATAAAAGCATACAAATAAATCAACTTCTTAGCTAAATTCTCGGGTCAGGTTTTCGCAAAGCAGCCTGAGAGGTAAAAATAAGGCAGGGTGCCCTCACATCCAACCACAGCATCCCTGCAACATCCCATGGCAGCATCCTTGGGCTCACCCCAACTCAGCACCCCTGCCCATCTCACAGCAACATCTCTGTGCCCCTGCCAGCCATGACTAAGAGGGTCCAACCCAAATCCCAACCGTCCCCAACCCCCAAAAAGGAGAAACACCCAGGCTCTGGCAGCAACTTCCCTTGCTGGGAGTAGGGAAGAGCAGAGATTCATCTTGTTGATTATGCATTACGCCGGAGTATTTATGGAGCCACTACTCTTTTGTTTATCTTTATGATTATTATAATCAAAGACGAAGCCTCCTGAGAAGTGTAAACAGCTGAGATCCCTTATGGTACAAACCTCTTCATTTTTCATTATATGGATTTATAACACGACGCAGGCAGATGGGAGTAAATTGTTCCTTATTTCTGGTTTTCACGGAGCAGAGCCGTGAGCTGCACAGGTTCCCCTAAATACCCACGGAAAAGAGAGTGAATTAAAAAAAAAAAAGAAAAAAAAAAAGAAAAAAAAAGAGAGAGAGGCAGAAAAAAAAGGAGGAGGAATTATGTAGCAAATCCCTGTTACACTCTATTGTGCTCGCTTCTTTTGTGCTGTTTTATACATTCCCTTCAGGGAAGCAGTTATGTTGGAAAACTATCTCCAAATTTCATCTAGCGCTGGCTCTTGTTACGGGCACAGACACTTCCCTTTGTGCTATTTTAATTCCATTGTCACGGTCCTCTTGTAGGGTTTGTTCTATTTACTGAGCTACAACATTATTTTTAATGGACATAATAATTATATGAACTTTTTTTTATTTATTTGCTTTGGCTCATAAAAGAAAAGAGCCAGCAGCAGAGAATGCGGTAACGTGCTGTTTATTCACATGTATGGCGTGTGCTGGGTTTCTGTTGTGAAAAGAATAATAATTTCAACAAGAAAGGAGAGAAGGGGAAAGAAAACAAGGAACAAACAGGGACTTGTTGCCCTGGTTAACGCCAGAAAGTCCGAGGAATTATTAATTATCTTTCAAAGTCCAGTAACCCCGAGTGCAAGATGGGATCTCTCCTTGGAAAATGAAAAAAAAAAAAGGGAAGGAAAAGAAAGGTCTCCTGTTCAAATGAGCGGTGCAGTTTTAAAATGCTAACTCCGTGTGAAGGAAAGTTGCCGGTTTTGCAGAGAGGGAGAGAGAGAGAGAAGTGATTTCCCCTTCACCCAAATCACGCACATATTTCAAAATGTAATTTCCCCAGCATTCCCCCCGAGAGGGCAACTTTCACCTGGGGGTTCTTCTTCCCTGAATGTGCCAATCCGGAGGCGACTGCCTTGGTTTTTGGGCATGAAAAGTGACTTTAAACCAGCAGCGAGCAGGGCTGGGAACTACCCACTGCTCCTCGGGAAGAGAAGGATGCTCTGCTGCCCACCAGGCACCATCTGACACCTGAGCATCCCTCCCTGAACACGCACATCCCACCGGACCGTGAGCTGGAGGGCAGTGGCTTTCACCCTCTGAGCATCCCAATGCCAAACATTCCAGGGAGGGGGGAATACAACCCAGCCAGGCTCTCTAAAAGTGGCTCACAGGGTTTGGTGGTCCTGGGTGGTGGAACTTGTGTCCCAAAATCCAGAGGGGGCGGCTGTGGCGCGTCTCACCCCGAGGAAGCCGATGTGACAACACGAGCCCAGCGAGGCAAAGCAAAAAGTTCAGGCAGCTGGCTGCAAAGAAGGGACCTTCTTCGCAAAAAAAAAAGAAGGAAGAAAGGAAGAGAAAGCTGGGGATTTTGTGTTTGGGGTTTTTTGTGGGGTTTTTGCCTCTTCTTTTTTTTTTTCTTCTCATTGTTTTTGTCTTTTTCTCACCCACTCTCTCCTCCCCGCCAGCCCCGGGAAGCCAAAGCCGGCTGGAAGGATGCTCCCGCCGCCTCCAGCCAGCCTCTCCGCAGGCCCCTTGCCAGATGCTGCCCTACTTTTTCCCCGACGCTTTTCCCACTGTTCTCCCGCCGCTTGCTCGGCAGGCGTGGGCTGGGAGCGGCACCCGCTCCCCGGGACCCGCAGCACCCGCTCCCCTGTGCCAGGCACCCAGACCCGGCAGCCAGGGGTCACCTCCCACCCCGCCAGACATTCCAATTCCGCAGGGGAAGGTGCTCGGGGCAACGCTGCCCTGATTCGAAATCATTTTAATCTTCGCGTTATTATTTAATCACTGGAAAAAAAAACCATAAAAAAAAACAACAAAAGGAAAGGTCCACTCCGTGCCCCGAATTCCCCATTAATTCAACTGGGGGAGGAACATCACAAGAGCGGCTGATTAAGGTCCCTTTATTAAACAGTCTTTAAAGTTGCCCTTAATCTTTCAGATTTGTTCCTACGATAAAAAAAACCAACCAACATTAAAAAAAAAAAACAAAAAAAACCAAAAAAAAACAACCACCACAAATGGAAGCTGGTAATATTTTGCTTTTCATTGTCCTTTCTCTGCCCTTTTCTTTCCTTCTCCTTTAACTGAGAGGACAAACAGAAGGGAAAAAAAAAGTGGGGAGAGGGAGAACAGGGATAGAAAAAGATTTAAGAGAAAAAAAATAATCCCTGCTGATGCTGAACGTCAAATATTAAGATTTTTCTCTCCCCCCCCACTTTCAGCAATATCCCCATTAAAGAATAAACCCCCAAACAATCAGCGAGACTTGCTTACAGGACAAGGCTTCCCCATTCTCTCTTCCCTGTTAGGATTTAATCCCTGAAGCCAAGAGCAGGTAGGATGGAGAGCAGGTCCCCCAGACCGGGGCCTGGGCATGGGGACATCGTGGCACAGAGGAAGGTCTCCAGACAATTGCAAAAGGATTTTAGCAATTACCTTGATTAGTTTTATTCCTTTCCCTCTAAACCCCACAGACAGCTGGGCTCCCAGAACCTCTCACCTGCTTTTACAGAGGGGGGAAAAAAACCTGGGATTTGATTAAAGCCGGGAGGTTTTGGGGTTTTTCTGGTGGGTGGCTGCTTCACCATCCAGAGTGGGAGCAGAAACACCCCACGCTCCCACGGAAGGAAACCCCGACAAAAAACAAAGCCTTTTCCCCTCACGCTCCCATTTCCATCGAGCTGGGAAGCCCTCAGGAGCTTCCTAGAGTTGTTTTGGCACCCTCCTCCCCTCCCTGGCACTTCAATACCAGGGGACCAGTTTCTTCCTTTCTCACCGCCGGGAATTTCCACCTTTTCTTCTCTGGACACAGCCCCCGTTCCCACAGCGGTGAGCTTCTCTTTCCTCCCTTTGTCCTCTGGCACACACACTCCAGTTCTACCTCAGGGACCAAACCCTGGCTCCCAGGTGGGCCAACCTCCTACCTGGGAGCATCTTTCCCTTCTCAGTGTGGGTACCACTTGGTGCTTGGAGGTTCCAGGGCTGGAAATGCCCCAGTTTTGGGAGGGGTCTGTGCCACCCCGTGTAGGTGGGACTCCACCTGGAAGCATCCCCAGCTGATGCTGCAACACATCGGATACACGGACACGCAAATCAACGCTCCCTCCCTCACCTTCCTCATCCCTCCCTTGGCGATACAAGACCCCAAGGTGTGGATAAAAAACTGCCCTAAAACACACGCAAGACTGCCGAGTTAAATAAAGTTTGGGATGCTGAGTGCAGGTTCGTTGTGGTGGCAAACACGACCTCCCAGGTGGAGCACGGCTTGGGTGGATGCAGGACATCCAAGGCAGAGCCAGTGAAACGGCTCTTGCAGGGCTCAGAGGCACCTCGGAGGGATGCACAGCAGAGAGAGGGACCAGAGGTGATCCAGAAGGGTCTCAGGGGAGCAGGGGCGAAGGACCATGCATACTGAACGTCACGGAAAAAGCAGGGGGAAAAAAAAAAAAAATCACGGTGCCCCCCAGCCTCGTCCTTTTCTCCTCTCCGTGCCCCAGCGGCTGCATTTCCATAAGCGATCTGCACTAATTGCTTTAACTACGGCCGTGCTGCGGGTAATCAGAGTCATTAGGTGACCTCTGCTCCGGGAGGGCAGCAGCTCCCCACGTCCAGCACCACGGGGCAGCCTCCCCCCCGGGGCAGGGCACGCTCCTGCATCACTCCCCCGTGCCACAGCGATGGAACTTGGCTCCAATTTACTCTTCCCTGGAGCCCAATCAGTGAACGGCCCTCCCCCCCCCCCCAGTTCCTCCTGCATCCTCCTGCCGCAGCAGGGATGGATCCTGAGGCGTCCTGGATGGACCAGCCGCCGGCAATGCCACAGCACCGGGAGCTGCCACCACGGCTGCCAGCTAGACCGGGGCTGGGGGCGCTTGGGCTGGGTCCAAATAAACATGTACAAGCACCTGAACCCCCTCAAAATCCTCCCCAAAGCCTCTACCTGAATGCAGAAAATAGGTATTGCCCCATCCCCGTCCTGGACAGGGGGGCAGGAGGGAAGAGCTGTCACTGCCCAGGGGACACTGGTCTCTAAGGCTAAGCACCAGGCTGGATCTGCTCCCTTGCAACCCCAAAGCACCCCTGGATGGCTGTGCTGAGGGGTTTAGCCTCAGAAAGTCCCTGAGGTCCTGCCCTGAGCCTCCTTAATTAATCCTGTCCTCGCTAAAGGATATGTCTCCTATGGAGACAGGCTGGGAGAGCAGGGATTGTTCAGCCTGGAGAAAAGAAGGCTCTGGAGAGACCTTAGAAACCCTTCCAGTGCCTAAAAAGGCTCCAAGAGAGCTGGAGAGGGATTGGGGACAATGGCCTGGAGGGACAGGACAAGAGGGAATGGCTTCCCACTGCCAGAGGGCAGGGTTAGATGGGATACTGGGGAAGGAATTCTTCCCTGTGAGGGTGGTGAGGCCCTGGCACAGGTTGCCCAGAGAAGCTGTGGCTGCCCCTGGATCCCTGGAAGTGTCCAAGGCCAGGCTGGACGGGGCTTGGAGCAACATGGGCTAGTGGAAGGTGTCCCTGCCCGTGACAGAGGGTGGAATGAGATGAACTTTAAGGTCCCTTCCAACCCAAAACATTCTGTGATGCCCAGCAACATGTGACAGGTTCAACCTCCTGCAAGCACAGCTCAAAATGCAAAAAAAAAATAAGAAATAAAAAATGCTGCTTTAAAACCCAAGCAACCCTCTCCTAAGGAGACGGGACCCCAGACCCCACAGCAGCCTGACCCCACAGGAGTGTGGGCAGTGGGGTCCCTTCCACACACTTGACATCCAGGCTGGGAGGTGTAAGGAAACATCCACGCTTCCAGGAAAACACACTGCAGCTCAGCTTCTGCCTGTCCACAGGGACCCATTACACTAACAGTGTGTCCATTCAGCCTGATATATAAATTACTAATGTAAATTAATGGATAATTGAAGCCCTTTAGTCCTAAATATTTAAATTATTTAACAGGCAATTAAGAGAGAAGGAGAAAGAAAAGAGGAAAAGGGGCCTTAACCCCAACAGGCAGGAAAAACAATATAAATTAAGTGAGAGGAGAGCAGAAAGAGCTGAATATACACATTTTAAAGGGACGCTGCCAGGTTCACTTTGTTTGAGTTAGGAGGGTGTTACAGTGAATGCTCTGAGACCTAGGGGGACAGGAAGGGGATCATCCACCAAACAACCCTGCTGAGCAGCAGGACTGATCCTGATCCAGGTGCTTTCCAGGACGGGAAAGCTCCACAGCTAAGTTTGTAACAGCTCCTGGTTATACAGAGATCACCAAAACTTCCTGACGTGCCAAAACAATACTTTCAGATATTTTTTTTTTCATCCATCCTACCCCTAAAATGACAGCATTCCTTTAGGTAATACCATCTCCGACCCCTTTGTTAACCTGACTCAAGTACAACTTCATTCCAAGCGTTTTTATCTTCTTTTTTTTCTTTTACAAGTGGTCTACGTGGCTATTTCCCTCTCTGCACCCCCCACCCACCCCATTCCTCTCCAAACATCCTCAGCAAGGCAAAGTGGCTACGACTGCTCACAGTGGCAATCCACGGGGATGCTGGATGTCACCAGTGCAGTGAGTTTCCCCATCCTCAGATACACGGGAGAACCCTCCAAACAAAACAGCCGGCAGCAAGGAACAGGTCAGCCCCGAGAAACACACCGTTTCCTCCTCGGGCCTCCATGCCAAACTGGCCAGGGATATTCCCAGAGCTCCCCTGGGAGCTGGAAGAGGTCATAAGGAAAAAAATGGTCTGCTGAGAGAAGACGTCATGTGGGAAAAAAAAGGCATCTTAACAAAAGCAGCGTGTGAGTCTGAGCGTGCCCGGGGACGACACCGAGGGCAAGGAGGGGGATCGAGACAATAGTGAATAGACCTCGGATTATATCCTGAACTCGCCGCCCCGCGGGAACAGGGTTATAAAAACCCCTTTTATTTTGTTTGTAGTCCAAAACAAACAAGTACATAAAAAGCTGAACGCGGAGGAGCCAGACAGGAAGTGAGTAACATCTGGGAAACATCTGGCCCCGGCCGTGCCGCGAGCCCGGCCGCCGGCACAGCTCCGGGGACCTGCAGCTCCACACCGGTGGAGGTCCCCGAAAACCCTCCCCAGGGGGGGCACTCCTTGGCTCCCCAACTGAGCTGGGTGAAAGGATGCCCTGAGCAGTGCAAGCCACCCCGGTACAGGGCTCTGAGCACCGCAGGACACCCCCAAAAAGGGCTCTGAGCATTGCAGGACATCCCCAAAAAGAGCTCTGGACATTGCAGGACACCCCGTAAGCATCACAGGAACCCTCTGAGCAGGGCTCTGAGCATTACAGGATGACCCAAACAGTGCAAGACACCCTGAGCATCTCAGGACACCCTCTGAGCATTGCAGGACACCCCCGAGCAGTGAAACACACCCTGGGCTCTGAGCATGGCAGGATGAAGGCAGGGATCAGCTGGCACACATCCTTCTCTGCAGGAGAGAGCGGGTCCTGCCCGGCATTCAGAGGGGCTGGAGGTATTTTCTTTTCTCCTTCTCACCTGCTGCTCTTCCTGCCCCAAAAGCCCTGGTGGAAGAGCTGCCCGGCACAAGGCCCCGTGCAGAGTCCTGGGAAGCCTGGGGAGGCTGCAGGGCCTGATGTTTGGGCAGGATCCAGGCTGGCTAAGAAGGAAGGAGAGCTGGCTTGGCAGGATCACCACCCAGACTCTGGCATCGGGGAATTCCCCCGTGGCCCAGCCCAAGCTGCCAACCCACACCTTCCCTCTCCACCCACCCAAAGCCAATGGGGGCAAGAAAAGAGGGATGCAAGCGACCCCACAGAGCTGTTGGATACCAGGGGTAGTTGTCATGGAAGAGCAGCCATGCTCAGGACCGGTCTGGACCACGGCAAGAGTCACTTCTGTTACCTCCGCGCACCCCCAGCTGCATTTACAGCCAGGAAATGCACCAACCACACTCAAACGCGCAGAGCAATTCCACTGATCCTCCACCGTTCCATCGGCTGTGCCGGGGCAAAGCACCAAACTCCTGGCCAACCAGCCTCCCTCAGCTCCTTGGAGCAATCCAGCCACTCCTGGCACAGGACAGGATCCCCCCAGCTCACCAGATACACCCAAAAGTTCTCCCCAGACCACATCTCCTCGGCATTTCCTATGCAGGGAGAGATGCAGTTCCCGTTTGCTCCGGCAGAGCCCAGGATCAGCACCTCGGGTATTCCAGAGGGGAGGATTAAAGGCGGAGTGGCGCTGGACCGCGCTGCAGAGGGAGCAGCAGCTGCCTGCACAGCATCTGGCACCCGCTGCTCACTTATTTCTCATCCTGGGCTTGTGGGCAGAAGCCTGGAGGGCTGCCGAGGGCCGACGACGATGCTGCTCGAGGCTCGGGTGTCCCACAAGAGCAGGCAGGCCAAGGGCAGCTCTTTTGGGGTGTGTTGCAGCCACGCTGGCAGCCTGCCTGAATGTGGAGCACCTCGCCCCGGAGAGCTTGGACAAGATGCAGGGGACTCGGGGAGCGAAAGGGAGGCACAAGGGATGAGAACGGGGATGTCAGAGAAGAAAACAGGGAAGGGGAAAGAAAGCAATCACGGAATCACAGGAGGGTTTCGTTTGGAAGCGACCCTAAAGATCATCTCATTCCAGCCCTGCTGCCACGGGGCAGGGGCACCTTCCACTAAAATACCAGAGGAGCAAGGAGAGTGTTTGGGAAGGGAAACGACCAAGGCACATTAAAGGAAAATAATTATCCACCGGGATGGCAAGCTTAAAATAGCAAAAACACTGGGACATGGGAGGATATAGAGGCCTAATTAGAGAAGCCTCACCCAGAACATGCCACTAGCAAAAAGCATCTGCTGCGTCAGGGACAGAAACGCCGGATGCTCGTGCCCCGTTCCCTGTCGCTGCACACCCTGCAGCAAGGGGCACAGCTCCCAAACCCTCAGCAAGGGCCTGCAGAAGCCCACTCCGATTTTGTTCCACCCTTTTGGGTCACCTTTGCCCCACTTGATGCCCACCTGTAGGCTTTTTTTTGTGCTATCCCTTTAAAAATAGCTAAAAATTAGGCGGCTCCAGCAGCAAGCAGCTGCCCAGACGAGTCGGACCCCATTGCAGGAGGCGGTGAGAGCACCGACCGTGTCCCCAGTGTGTGACACCACAGCTGAATTTGGCCCAGCTAGCAGGCAGACCGGCTCCTGAAGGTGTCTGAACACATGCAGGCTGTTGGGACGAGGAGGGTGATGCACAGGAACCCACCGGAGCCAGGCAGCCTTGTTCCCACCATCCCTCGCACGTGCTTTTTCTTTAAAATTCCCAGCCTAAATAAGGCTTTGGGGAGGAAATTAATGAAAAGCAAAGCTGATTACAAAGAACAATACAATGACTCAATCTGTTTCTTTTACCTCAATTGTATAAAGCTTTTACATTTATGAAGGTTTCTCTCAATACACAATGAAATGGGCCTCTGAGGGAAGCAGTAATGGCCCTGGAGACTTTTGAGCAAGACTGGACAAAACACCACCGGAACAATCCCAGAGGAAGGGCCAGATGATCTAACAGGTCTTTTGCATCTTTAATTTCTCACCCTTTTCTTTCTCCTCCTGTTTCAGGCACGGGGGTTTTTTTGGTTGCTGCTAATTAGATGTTAATGCAGGAGCGGCTGCTTTTTCAGCACACGGTGTAACCAAGGGGAAAACATCGGGGCCCTAAATGACAAACAGATCCCAGGGATGGGTGTTCCTTCTTCTCAGCATGGAAAATATCTTTCTGGAGGAAACACAGTCCATAAAACGTGGATATCCTTTCCACACCGGGATGGGTTGCTTCTGCACCCCCCACTGCCTGCTGCCCATGGGTTAGGACAGTGCCAGCTTCAGATCTCCCTCTCCGACCCCACATCCAACCTCTGAACCAGCACGTGCAAAGGATCCACAAAGTTGTTTTGTCTATCCAGAGACAAGAGAAAAACCCCACCAGCACAAGAAGACATCCCAAACCAACCTGCGTTTAGGTCAACCACCCAACTGACCAACAAGACCAACCAACCCTCCTGGCTGCCCCTTTGTGGAGCATCTCCCAGGAGAAGGCAACGGGATGCTCTTCACCACCACCTCCTCCTCTCTGCTGTTTGCTGGGCTCTCTGGCTCATGTCCAACACCCACCTCAGTGAGCTTGCAAGGAGATGAGCCGAGCTGTTTGTGATGAAATCAATGAGGCGACGACGCAGAGGCAGAGTCTGTGCCCTTGCCCGTGGCGCCCAGCCCCGCCACAGGACAGCCACCGAGGCTTGTCACTGCCTGCACAACCATAAACACCATCAGAGAACCACCAGGTTGGAAAAGATCTCCCAGACCACCCAGTCCAACCCCACCTTGTCACCCCGCCCCAGAGCACTGCGTGCCATGTCCAGACATTCCTCAGACACCCCCAGGGATGGGGACTCCATGGAGAACGCTTGGCAGAGATGTTCCATTGTGCTCCCACAAGACTGAAACAGATTTCAAGTATTCTGCTCTCTTTGATCACCCTGCCAGAAGCTTTATAGGAGAAGCCCACGCTCTGCCAGCCCTGGCCAGTAGAGATGACCCTGACTCTGTGCAGGGTTTGTGCCCCACTGGAGCACCATCATACCCCCGGGTCCACATGGAAGGTCAAGGCACAGATCCAGAATGGATGGGGAGCCTCAAATTTGTTACAGTGGGATGTTACTCCCCTCGTTAACGGGGTCAGAGCCCCACCACGAGCTACTGGTGTCCCCACGGGCAGTGACCTCCCTCCGGCCCCACAGAGGATCCCGGTGCCTAAGCCCCAGTCACGACAGGAACAAAAGCCACTGCTAAGAGACACATTTACGACCTTCCAAGAGGGAGCCCGCTGACAGCTTAACGAGCTTTTTGTTTTTCAAGTAGTGGTTTTATATTTACGACCTGAAAGGGAAAGATGCAAGTAAGGCAGATGATCATGGGGCTATCTGCTCCTTCTGCTCCTGACCTGCTGCTGTCCAGCCCACATCCAAGCCATTCCGGAAAGCCATAAAAAACGATTGCATTTCAACTTCTCCCCGCCCCCCCACCCCCTTCTTTATCTCTCTCCCCTCCACTAAAAACAAAAAGCACCTTTTTTGGTGGTGGTCATTTCTTGTTAATGTTCACCCCAAGGAAGAGCATCAAATATTAATGCAGGAAGCTTCAGAGAGATCACACCGGGAAACAGAGGCCCCATATGTTTTGGAGCATCCCAGTGGATGCAAGATCCCACCAATTCATCCCCAAGGCCTGGCTCTTTAATGGCTGGGAAGGAAGGAGGAGGCCAGAAGCTGGTCTTTTATGAGCGGGAGAGATCACATTCCTGGGATATCAGCCCAGAGTTACACTTAGAGGAGGAAAAAAAGTTAAGGAGGGAAAAAAAAAACCCAAACAAACTCCACCACTGCTCCAAAGGATGCTGCACTGTTATTTATAAGCTTCACAGTGAAAACAGAGGGCAAAACTCACTGGTTGAAGCTTTTTTTCTATCCCCAGATCTCAGCATTAGCACAGCAGAGAAAATGCCTCTGGGCTGCAAGAGCATTCCAGCCACCAGCAGGAAGATAAGCCTCTTCCTTTGCCTCCAGATTCCTTGGCAGAGAGGAGACACATGGGGTTTAATTGCCTACAGAGATGCCCCAGCCCTGACACAAGCATGATAAGAGCTTTTGTCCCGTGATAAAGACCCTGCAATGAGCTCCTAAAACTCAGAAGGGACCTTTGCTGCTGGGCTGGGGAGGGGGGGGGCATGGAAGGCCCAGATGTGCAATGCAACATCTGGAAGGGGAATTGTCCACCGTGGCAGTGTCCCATGGAACACTGCGCCTGCTGCACCACGGCACATGATGTTGGACATACACATCCCATCTTCCAGGGGAGGAAAGCACCACTTGTGTGCTTGGTGGTGGCATCTCTGGGACCAAATGGTTGGACTCTGCGACCTTCGATGGCTTTTCCAACCTGCACTGCTGCGTCCAGCTCTGGGGCCTCCAGCATAAGAAGGGATGTGGACCTGCTGGAGTGAAGTCCAGAGGAGGCCACGGAGATGCTCCAAGGGCCAGAGCACCTCCCCTATGGAGACAGGCTGGGAGAGCTGGGATTGTTCAGCCTGGAGAAGAGAAGGCTCCAAGGAAACCTTAGAGCCCCTTTCAGTACCTAAAGGGGCTATGAGAGAGCTGGAGAGGGACTTGGAACAAGGGCCTGGAGGGATAGGATCCTTCCAACCCAAACCTTTCTGGGATTCTATGAACCAGACTTCTGAGCTTGGGACATCTTCTCCCTCATCCCCTTTCCATGCCCACACAAGCCTAGCTGGGCAGCAGTGAAGCCACAGAAGCCCCGGGTGCACAGGAAAAGAAAAAATTAAAAAAAAAAAAATTAAAGAAAGGAAATTGAAATTAAAAAAAAAAATAGGCTTTTAAGTGGGCCTGAGGATTCCCCAAGCACGGTTTCAGAGCCAGGCGGGGCGGGGGAGGGGTGCTGAGCAGCGGGCAGCCCCCTCCCTGCTCCCCTTCCCCACTTATCGCTGCCCGGGGCTCTGCCCGGCGCCTGCCGATAATCAGGGAGCGCATTGAAACCCCGGCGCCAGACTGGATCCTTATCTCCTCCCGAGGAGGAATGCGGGATGGGGGCAGCCCCTGCAGCAGCTCCAGGAGGAGGAGGAGGAGGGGGAGGAAGAACCCCCTTCCCCTGGCCCCTGCAGACAGAGAGCAGGAGCTGGGGAGGGGCGGGGGGATGGAGGGACCCCCGAGGGGGGCGCAGGGCTCGGTGCCCAGCCCCGGCTCCCGGGGCGGCCGGAGGGGTCGGAAGCACCCCCGCCTTGCGCAAGGGCCGGGTAATTATCCCCGGGGATAATTACTCTGCTTCATTTCCCCATAAAGTCAAGCCCTGGGTTCGGGAGCGCGGCTGGGAATGCCCGAGGCTGGAGCCGGGGGGACAAGAGGCGACAGCCCGGAGAGCCACCGTCCCGCCCAAAAGGACGCAGGATGAGAGCTGTGAGCCATTACCAAAACAGCCATTCCCAAAACAATCCAAGGCCTTTCGGGGCTCAGTCCGTGGACCCTTGCAGTCTCTCCCGTGGGAGGGAGAGGAGGGCGGGACGACCAAGAGCCTTCCTCCCTGGCGAGGAGGGTGGTGGGCTCTGCTCACACTCCGTTTCAGGAGCTGCATGGGGCTGATCTCCATCACCAACAGGACCGACAGGAACTTCCAGCCACCCAGCACCGGCGGGGAGGAGAGGAGGCGCTGCTGGCTCTCCTCCCGCCTGCTGCCAGGTGGGATGGGAGCCACGGCTCCATCCTGGCGCTCCCTCCCGGCGCGAGGGCTGGATGCTCCTAACACCCAAAAAAACAGCTTCGAGTGGTCATTTTCACAACTAGGAACCCAGAACTTTTTGCCTCGGTGGCTGGAAAGCATCGCACCGGCAGCCACGGAGAATTCGGACTCATATCGTTGCCAGAAGGCACACGGCGTCCACAGACAGCGAGTGTCTGCAACCCCCCAGCTCCATCCCTGCCAGGGATTTCATGGGCATCCACCCAAGAAGGACTCCCGTTGGTGCCCAAGGAATTCGCATCCAATTAAAGGGATATTTATATTAAAAAAAAAATAAAAATCATAATAAGGGGCTAATGAAGTTTAGAAGCTGCCGACAGCAGCCATATGCCTCAAATATGCTGGGTACAGCCGGTGCCTAGGTAATGCAACTGCAGGTATCAGCTCGCCTAATTAGCTACCAGAAGAAAGTCTAATTTAAAACAAAGCTCTTATTTTATTTATTTGCTGACAGTAGCAGAGCAATTCCCTCCAGCATGATGTGAAAGCAAACACACTGCCCTCAAAATAAACCACCACGGGCTTTTTAATTTTATCCTCCAACAAGTGTTCCCTGGTTAGTCTTTGGCAAGGGGGGGGGAAAAAACCAAGAACAAAAAACAAACCAAAAACCCAACAAAACAAACCAACAACAAAAACCCAACCTGCAGCTTCCATTAGCATTACAGAGGGCTTGCAAAGACAGCTTCCCCACTTGTCACCTCCCTGCCACAGAAAACAGCAACACCATCAAGAGCTTCTGCTGTGCCAGGGAAACTGCCTGTAATAAAATATCCCCAAGAAAATGTGTCCCCCTTCTACTGTCATCATCTGGGGTGATGAAGGGGTCCAGCACATCCAGGCCCCCTCGCTGCCATCACCCTGCAGATGCCCAAGTTGGGGGTCTGGCTCCAGACCACTGGTGTGAGGTGTAGGTCGCCCACCCAAATCAACACTCCTGACCCTCCCCATCCTTTCCCTTTCTTTGCCTCTGGATGCATCCAGAAGGCAGTGTGGGGCGGGGAAGGAGAAATCCTAGAAGCATGGAGAAAGTGCAGGGCCACTGTGATTTTATTTAGTATCTTTATTTATTGAAGTGCTTTAAATAGACAGGGATTGACTCTGCCGGCTCTGGCTATTACAGCTTGAAAGGGGAGCTGCAGGCAGCCCTCTGATTAATGCACACGAGGCTACTTCCATGGATGCTCAGCATCCCACTCCATGTGGTACCTCCTCCCGTCTTCCAAACCCCAGCAGGGACCCCTGAATCACCTTCCTCTTGCAAAACTCCTGATGCCTCTGATGCTCCCCTTTACACCATACCCAGAAAACGCCTCTCCACCACCACCCCCCTCAGTCACCTCCACGTCCAGCATCAAGCCACCAGCTCCACCACCCACCCAAGCCAAACCCTTCCTTCCCCCTTCCCCCTGTCACTTTGCTCACACAGTCCAAGCTCATCCAAATAATCAGGGATTTATTCTTTCCTAACAGCACGTCCTGCCAACCCTTTATGGCTTTCTGAAAGCGGGGAGAGGCATCACAACACTGGCTGGGCCCCGCATTTTTCTTTCCACTGATTCAAGTAATAATGTTCAGTTAAGGAGTAAGTAAAAAAAAAAAAAAATCACTCTATTCTTAGGCAGCCGGGAAAGAGGGGGAAAATCTATTGCAGCGACCCTGAACAGGCACTTCCCCAGGGCATGAGGCAGAAAACTTATCAGACACTGCTCTGATAACGTATTCAGGCTGAACCGTAAGTCTTCAGCGTCTAAAAGGTGGATAAAAGGTGTTCCTCACTGCAAACTGAGCGAGCAGGGGGAAATGAGGTTACAAAACCACCGAGGCCAAAGGCTGAGGGGGCGGGGAGCAACTCCAGGGCTCGGCCACATCACCAGCACACATTCCTGGCACACACTCCCAAGGGCTAAGCAGGAGGGTGCTGATGGTGGGCACCCACTTCCTGCTGCCAAAGTGTCCAGGGAAAGTTCAGCTTTTGCTTGTTTAGTGCTGCAGAGAAGTAGGAAAATCAGCATCTGTACCATCCTCAGGCTGGTGAAAGATTTCCCCCGGGGCCAGCATCCTCAGTCATCCTCAACAAGGTATTATTTGCTCATTCTGGACCCATTTGCTTCCCCTGCTATGTGTTCCAGTCCCAATGCCCATCTTACAACACCTTTGCCCCCTTCCCCCAACACAGCTCCTTTTCTTCCCTGTAACTCCAAACCAGCCCTTTGTCCCAGGCACAAAGAGCTGTGAGGTTTCTGTGCAGGTTTCTCTCTGCACTGGTTTCCCACCTGGCTTCTTTGGGAATGCCAAAGCACAGAGTAAGCCAGCTGTGACCTGCAGCTACTTTTTAGGGAAGTAACTCCACTGGAATTTTCTGCACACCTCGTGCAGTGATGGAGTTGAAAACACAACCTCAGAGGGGTTCCCCTTCCCCTCAGCAATCACCTGCTCTCCATTCACCTCCTGAATCCCATAAGGATCACCCAAGCTGGGGAAGCCAAGCAACGCAAAGCAAGCTGGAAACAAACTCCTGTCCTGCTTCCAAGCCACCTTGGAAAGGGCAAATTAACTATTCTTGACCTAAAAAAACCCACCAAAAATCCATGTTTTCCATGCCTTAGCACCCCCCACGCATGGATGGGAAGCTCACGGCACGAGCAAGTAGCAACCGCACAGCTGCTTTTTCAAGTTCCAGTGCCCCAGGCTCAGATTTCCAAGCAAACCCCAGGCTCCAGCCCAACTGCTTCCCATTCCTAGGGATGATGACCCCTCAAACAACAGCCCACCAGCTCCACAGCACCGCCATCCCTACAGATTTTGGATGCCGCCTCCTTCCCCAAACCTGCAGCTCAGCGCTGCAGACAGGGGTGCCCGATCCTGGCATCACCCAGCCAAAGCCATTGCTTCCTCCCTCTCTCCTTCCCTCCTCCCTCCCTCAGGGCTGGTTTTCCAGGCAAAACAAGGATGGGAATTACTCAGGCAGCATGTGACATGACCACCACAAGGAGGGCATTGCACTACTAGAGCTAAAACTGGATCCCGGTTTCTATTGTCTATTCTTTTGTAGTGATGGGAAGAAAGAGCTGCTGCTCTGTAATCAGGCCTCTTCTGGCTGCTTCCCTGCTTTTAGGGCCAACCAGGATAATGCAATGTTGCTTTCATGTGGCAAGAGAAGCTTATAAACAACACTATTACACTGATACAGCGCCGAAATTAAAGCCCTGCTCCGAGCCTCAGTCACTCCCACAGGCAGCCTGCTTTGCCTCGCACTTAATATCTTCTCCCAGAGTCTGCAGTACAGTGAACAGACTAAATTTCATCCTGAATTAGCACTCGTGAAATTTAATTACTCCAAAAACGATGTCTATTACCTATTTCTGAAAAGAAGAGCAATTCCTTCCAGCTTTTGCTCACGTTCTCTCGGCAAACGCTCGCTTCTCGTTTCCCTCAAAGCAGAGCAGCTCCAGATCACGATTCACCCCAAAACATGACAATCTTTTCTTCACTGATGCATCTTCGCAGCTTTATTTTATTTTTTGGCCCAGAATTATTGAGATTTACCCCGCCACTGCCTCATATAAATTCAGATTCTGAGCTCACCCATACAGATCGAGCCTAAAACCTCCAGAGCGGATTCACTCAGCCAGAAATGATCTCAGCTGTGAAACATCACAAGGGGCAGTCACTTTCTCAGCAGCCTCAAAATAGAGGTTGTTTTTCCTTTTTTTTTTTTTTTTTTTTTTTTTTTAAATTAAAAGGGATGCCATCTCTCTGCATTATCTGGAATAAACATCCTGGTGCTGGAACAAAAAAACACACTTTTGCTTTCCTAGCTCTGGTTTCTCGTTTCCACCAGCTTCTTGAGAACCTCTTCCTGGTTTTCCAAGCCTTCTCCTGCACTGCATTAAGAGCCTATGTCTGCAAATAATGTGGTTTAAACCCCGTGGAATTCTGCAATAGGACAAGGACTCATTTCCCCACCCAACTGACCAGAGCCCTTCCCCAGGCTCAGCTTCTCCTGGATTAAAGCATCTCCTGGGCAGCTTCGTTGGGATGAGCCAGTGAAGCAAGGCCAAGGTTTATTGTGGCACTTCCCTGGGGACAAATATCAGCCAGATCAAACCCTCAGGACCTGCAGAAGCAGCTGGAACCATGTCAGCGGGAGACGCTCTTTCTCATTCCTCATCTTTCCCCTTGATGTTCCCTTTTCAGAGAAGTCAGGGACTGTTGCCCCCCCCAAAACCACGAAAAGCCAAAGCTGCACAATTCTCCTGACCCAGAAATGTATGATAACCCAAACTCCTCCAAACTTTAGGCCCTGTGATTGACATAAATGCCTTTTTAACTCCCTTTTTTCTATACACACAGTGGCAAAATGAGTCCCAAGTAACTACACTGCTACACCACACCCACCATGCCAAGAAATTCCTTCCAAAGCCTGTGACTAAGCTTGTCCTTGCCCATCTCCCCCCGCTGACCAGGGCATGGGATGCTCTTCTCCTGCTTCCCCTTCCATCTCAAACATCATCAGCAAAGGACCGTCATTTCCTTCAAGTAAAGGTCTCCTGCCAAAAAATGCCTTTTGCCATGCCCTGGCAGCAGCCTTCAGCTCCTCCCTCACCTTGCCTAAGGTTTTTCCAACTTTTTCCTCAGTCCATCACGTGTCTCCAGGCACCCCCACATCCCAGCTCACACGCCGTGGTCCCTCGAGCAGCCGAGCAAAACCTGTTTTCCTATAGATCTGCTGCTCCAAATACTCCCACCCACGTGGCGTTTGTGTTCCCCAATAGTAGGTGGAAAGTGTTATGCTGTTGATGTTTTTTCTTTTTTTTTTTTTTTTTTTTTAGTGGGATATTAATAGATCCCTCTCACTGGCCGACCAGCTTGCCTAGATAAAAACTTTATTGCTAATTTCCTAATCAGGCGGGCGCTTAATTACGAGACATCTTCTGAGTCAGAGGGGGAGGGATGCAGACACACAAACAGCACGGCAGGAAAGGGAAAAAAAAAAAAGTCTGGATTTTTATAGGAAATCAAGCTAAAAAAAGAAATTCCCCCACCACCACCCCCAAACAAACAAACAACAACTGAAAAAAAAAAACAAAAAACACCAACCACAGAAGCCAGGCAAGCAAAAGATAAATCTGTGGGGATTTTTGCTGTCTTAGGAACAGGAGCTCCTCTTGGTGGGGGGGGACAAGGGTGATGCTGTGCCCCACCATCCCTTTGGATGAGGGGGGCTGCTCCCAGGGGTCACAGCAGTGCCTCCCCCCTCCCGTGTCCCACATAGAGCTCGGTCCCCATGGGCTGAGAGCAGATGGTTACCAAGCTGACAGGTTGCAAACAGCTCCGTGGAGCCGATCGGGGAAGCACATACTGTCTCCCTGTGCCTTTAGTTTTGGAAACAAAAGATGTCTCCCAGCTAAAAAAGTTTTGCTGGGAGACCTCGGCGCTCCTTCCTGTCTCCGGATTTCTTTTCTGAAAGCACTTTCACCCAGCTCACATCACTCGGGTCCGATGTCTGCACAGCTCTCCAGGCTGCCTGCACAGAACATTTTCCACTCTGAGAAGGGAAAACAGACCTTTTCCTCTGACTTGCCTCTCTGTAGCTGGAAGGAGACTGCAAGGACGGCCACGGTGCAGGGCACAGCACCCTTGCTTTTCCAGCAGGCTGCAGACACTCCCTTCCTGGCAAGAATTTCTTCCTGTCAGGCTTGCAAACACCATGAACTCGGGACAACCCAGAGGAGCTTCTTCCCAGCATCCTTGCTGTTTGTTTATGGGAACCCCAAGGCTTGGAAACAGCCCTGGACCTCAGCCCTAAATGCGCAGGACAGGGACGCAAATCACCTCTCAGGGCGGGTTTACTCTGTGAAATCATCCTTTGCTAGGCCACGTTGGACACCCCTCCCCAGACACACACACACACCTACCGCGACGCAAAGCGCAGCCAAACTGCAGGATTCCGGCTTCCTTGGCTTCCCTGCTGGTTTTAGCTCTGCAACTCGACCCTTGCAGAAACATATGGTTTGCGTTCTCCCCCCCCGCCACCCCCCGCTAAACTTTCCACAGACTCACACGCGCTCTCCTTCCCCCGCCTCCCCGTGGCACACAAACCAAGGCCCTTTCCTCTTTAAGCGAGGGACGGTGCTGGCAGCGCTTCCCATCCCTTTCCCAGGGAAGGAGATGGGCACAGGCAGAGGCGGGAGGGGCTGCAGTAAAACCCCTCGGCCGAGACCGCTAAGTGGGCTTTGCTGTTCCATGCAGGGGTCATTAACATCCCGGCTGGATCTGCTGCGTCCCCTTATAGCCAGTCCATAAATACTGATGGAAACAGAGCCAGCGTGTCACTGGGATGCGGAGACGGAGAGAGGGAGGGGGGCAGCGAGTGGGTGCACAAGAGCCTGCTCTACAAGGGAAGCTTTTCCTCCCCCAGCCAGCCGGGGGACCACATCCAACCTCACCCCTCTGGCAAAAGACAGGAACAGCAGCATGCCTTTGGGATGCAGGGATGGCAAGCGGGTGCAGCAGTGCCAGTGGACAGAGGGATGTGTTCAGGGTTAAGCAGCAACCCTTCTCCTCCTCTTTTCCCCTCCCTGTGTGCAAAAATCATCTTTTATTTTCCTGTTAGGCAGTTCTCATCTCATTTTCTGCTTCATCCAGCAGCCAGGCTTTTCCCCCCTCAAAACGACTACGGCAGCCTAAGCTGGTTTTTGTTCAGCCCAGACCAATCCAGCGGGAAGCAGTAAGAGGGATTTTTATGGAGCATTACTTTGCCTTCGTGGAAAGCGAGGCCTCACCTTCCCCCAGCCCGCGCCGCCGGGGGAGGTTAAAAATTCACAAGGGCGCCCAGACCCGCTTCTTTCTCCCAGTGTCCTCAAAGCACTGCACTGGAGAGGAAGCCTTGTGGAACCTGGGAGGGCTGTGGATTGGATGGATGGATGGATGGGTGGATGGACGGATGCCCCTGGCCAAAACAGCGCCCCGGCTGTGATGGAAACCAGAAGCCTCGTGGTCTGCGAGCCCCGACTACCTTCCCAAGGCATACCGAGCATTGCTGGAGTGCCTGTGTGCCCCACACCACCCTCCCAGCCACGTCCACCAACCCCGGGGCAAAACAAATACACCCAAATCCTCTGAATTTATGTGTTTTCAGCAGCACAGGACCAGCCAGCCTTACAGCTTCTTGGAGCCAAGCACAGCACGAATTCCCCTCAGCGGGTATTAAAAACCACACTTAAAAAAAAAAAAAAAAAAAAATCTATTTTTGACCTGTTCGGTGTTTAGGATTGGTGTTACTCAAGGTTTTAGCTGGACAGATGAGGCCCTGCAGTAACCTGTGGCTTCCCCTACTACTTATCCCTCGGGATCCTTCCTCATAGGATGCGACCCCATCTGCAAAGCCGGCGTGTGGGTTTTTCCATCCCTGGCAGGACCAGCCCCAACACGCCCCAGACTCCCGGGGTTTTGCTACAAACTACAAAGGAACCTGCCCAATTCGCCCCAGTTTGCATAACCAGTTTATCCCAGGCATTTGTTTTAAAAACTCAGCTCTGGTTAGTCATTGTTCAGCCCAAACAGAACCCAGCCCTCTTCCCAGCTTTTGGATCTCGCTTTTCCAGCTTTGGGCACAGCCAACGTTTTTATCTTGGTGTATAATGTTGGGAGTCTGAAGTATGTGCCTCAATGCCCTGTTTTATATATATACACACATATATATTCTATCTATATTATATATATATATGTCAGGGTAGCTGAAGGACTCACAACCCAGGATAGGGATTAACCAGTAGGCTCTAAGTGCTGAAATCCAAAACTAGTCGTTCACCAGTAGCAAATGATTTAGCACAGACACACATGGAAAAAAAAAAAGGGGGGGGGGGGGACTGAAAAGGGGAAGAAAGTTTTATAGCCCTTGGCAGCCCACACCCCACACTTCCTCACACTCAGGATCCCAGTCACCCGAGCAGCTCCGTGCTGCTCAGCTCCACAGCCAAATCCCCTCTCCCGAAACAAATCCCTTTAGTGCCGACGCCGGAGCGCGGAAAGAGGCATTTGCAAGGCTCTGACTGCAGAAAAAGCGGCCAAAATGATGCGCAAGGGGAATCAAGACATCCTGCAAGGAAAACCTGCTTCCACAACTGAGTCAGCATCTCCTCCTAGAGACAGGGGAGGACGAGCGTTCAGCCGCAGACCTGGTGGACACGCGCAGATGGACACGGCAGGAGAGCCCAAAATGCCACTTCTTTCCAGCCCAAACCGGCCCTGGCAATGGTGGCAGAGTTGGGCACGCACCCAGCTGTGATACCATGTCACCAAATCCTTGTCCCCTAAACACAGACCGATGCAACTCAGAGCTAAGACCCTGAATGGGGAGCCGTGTAGGGACATGCCAGCTCCAGCGAGGAGCTGGGAGCACTGGGAACAGCTTAATTCCAACCTAATTCAGACTTCCAGTGATACTTGACCCGCTCTACAAAAATGTCCCCCAGTCAGGTCCCAGACTGCAGAAGAGACAGACATTTAAGCTTCTCCAAGATAAGCTGGAAGAGAAAACCCTTCAACGAACCCCGTCTCTAGCGCAGCGACCCAGACCGCTGATTACTTTTAATTGCTGTGTAATTGGACTCGAGGAGCCGTGCTTTCATTTTAAGCCTGTCTCTACATTTCACATCTGTCAAAGCCGGAAAGAAAAAAACCTTCAAAAATAATATTCCGGTGCAGGAACACCATAGCAACATCCAGCAACTGCAAAAGGAGCCGCTGCAGTGGGGAGGCAAAGATTGCACCCCCAGCCTGTTTGGGATAAACAGGGGTGGAGGGAGGCTGCTGGATCCCACACCTGGGCAGTGATGGCCGCAGGCCAGCCCACAGCAGACAGCATGGCCACCCTGCAGATCCACCCTCATGACCAGCACTAATTACTACCTTCACTTGCAGGGCCCTGCAAAGCCTTCAGAGATGCCCCTCCAGGTGAGGGTGGGGACGCTTGCTCGGCTCCACGGATGAAAAGCAAGCAGCAGACCACATTATTTTTTTTTTTTTTTCAGTTGTTTTAAATAGCAACCACTTTCTGGCTGCTGGAAAACACCCTCCTTCTGTTCTTCAAGCCAACCCAAACAGCTGGAGCCAATAATGCAGCCGGGTGATGGCGTAGGACGGCGAGGTCTCCACAGGGGGGGAGATCAGCCCCTGCTCACAGACTATGAGAGGGGAGGCCAGACCCCACAGTGATGGCAGGGAGGCATCAACCCAGTGGAAGGAACTTCTGTTCATCCCATCTCCATAAAACCCTGTTACAGAACCACAGAATCATTGAGGTTGGAAAAGACCTCCAGGGTCATCGAGTCCAACCTTTGACCAAACGTCACCTTGGGACTGTCCTTCATTCCAGTTGCTCTCAGTCCTCCACCTAGCAGTCACCATCATCTGAAGGAAGTATTCCAATTTCCCAGATGTCATGGGAGTCCACTGGAAAACTGGAGGGTCAGTGAAGCAAGGTCTTCCACTGAGGACCACCCTGGTGCCTTCAGCCACGGCTGGGTGGATGTGCCCAAGTGTGCCCCAAACCTCCCAGCCTAGAAAGCACTGAGGACTCTTGCTGACGGCAATATTGCATCCCAGGCGTGTCCCTTCTCCCATTTAAATCTGTCCCGAGGAGTTTCTGGGCTCTCCAACCTCCTGCCTAAGGAAAACTCCCACGCTGTACAACGCAGCACAACCCTTTAATAGCCTCCCGCCTCCGCAAGCCACCCGGCCGGGAGGCCTGGGTACGGTTTGACACGTCTCATCCCTCCCTGTCACCGCCCCAGGAGGTGTAGGTGCACCCAGGAGCCCACCCAAAGGTGCTGCTCCTTGTTTAAGTCCTGGAAAAGGACCTGCAGAGGCGTTTAAATGCTGTTGACAGAGGAGGGAGCGTGGCGAGAAGGGGGCAATCAGGGGTCACTTCCACGCCAGTGGCAGCCCCCCCCAAGGATGAAAGTCGGTCCACAAAAGGGAAGGCTCACAAAGCAACAGCAGGACAAAGTCTGGGTGGAGAAAACCTTGCTCTCATTTCAGCTGTGCCCTCACCTCCCACCCTTCAACAACCACCACATCCGTCTCCACACAACTCCAACAGGGAGGGATGCCCAGCGGGGAGGAGCATCCTCCTGCCTTACAGGAGCGTTCCCTGTGCCCCATCCTGCACTCAAACCCTCTCACACGCATTTTGGCTGCACCTGAACATCCATTTGGCCCAACAGATCAAGGTGTGCTGAAACCCATCCCTAGAACGAGCCAAAGCATCCAAAAAGAAATCCTGCGCCTGCAGCGACAACAATACCAAGAGCATTTCTCCACCTCTATGGAAGCTTTGCAAGTTTTTTTTTTTCATTCCCCACACCTCTTTCCAGCATCCCATGCTATCCACCTGCAGGGATCCTCCAGCTGGGGATACTCCTGCAAGGCCCCAAAGCCCACCCATCTGCACTGGGATGTCCTCACCTCTCCTCCTGCGGTGGCCCCGCTCCAGAGGAAGGCAGATGGATCTAATACGCATTAAACATCTCAAAATGGGATTTTCCACGCTCTTTCAAAGGGAAACAATCCCTCAGCTTTGGCACTCGGCGTAAGCTTGTGAAGGAGGGGAGCTGGGGGGCAGCAAAGGTTATTCATGGGGTCTTTATGGAAACCACCCTGGAGGGACCCCCCGGAAGCATGAGAGATGCCGGGCTCTGACTTTGGCGTCTGGCTCCGTGAGAGGGTTGTACCAATTAGGGTGGCAGCCTGTGCTCACACCCCTGGGTATTCCAGCTGGGAAGGGATGGCTTGTGGTGCAAACAAGCCCTTTTCCTCCTCCTCCTTTATTCCCACAAGATATGGGAATAAACTGGGGAGAGAAGCGAGGGCAGCTGTGCTCTGTGTGTGTACACACAGATCTTATGGACTGCTGCAGACAGATTGTGGGGCAAAGGGAGACCCCCCCAAAGATTCTCCCCAAATCTGTACAGGTCTTGTTCCTCACCTGAAGGGACTCGCTCTCCCAAGGGAAGAGATTACTACAGGCCCCAAATGCCAGGAGGGAAAAGCTCTGCTCAGTTTTCTCCAGGTATATTATTACTCTTAAGTAATATTATAAGTGTCTCAACTCATGTCCTTCATCTCCCAGGGTATAAGAAAAGACAACAAACAACACAACACACCAGCACTGCCTTAAACTGAAACAACAAGCAAAGCCAAAGGGGAAAACCAGCTCAAAACACCATCTGATTTTTAAATCCCGGGGGTCTATGTCAGCCCCTTCCATCCAGACCAAGCCCTGTGTGGCAGGTGATGGGATGCAGCTCCTGATAACATATTTCACCTGGATAAAATCCAGCTCCAGGAGGAAACTCTGTGTCATGGTCACAGTCCAGTTTTGAGACTCCTGTGCCTCTGCCATCCCCATGCTCATACCCCACGTGGCTCCACAGCCATGCCCCGGGCTTGGGACCTGGTATTTCCTCCTCCCCCAGCAAAGAGCCGTGTCAGCAAGGAATTAGCTGGAAAGGGAATATTTCCCAGCACCTCAATGAGCAAGAGCTTGGTCATCAGTCCCCAGTGAAGAGGGGCTGAAGCAGGAGGAGAGAGGACACAGAGGCCTCCATGTGCGCCCCAGGCAGGCAAGCAGGCAAGGGAAGGAGCCAGGCAAAGCCCAGGGAAAGATGGGAAGGAGAGTTCACAGCAAAGACAAACACGCTTTTTTTTCCCCTCAAGCTGTAAGTCACTGAGCATCGCAGTGACATGGGGATTGCTTTGCTTCCATGCCTTTTCCCCTTCCCCAGCTGAATTGGTGGACTCCACAGAGAAACACCGGGCTGGCTACCTGCAGAAGACACAGGGAGCAAAACAACACGGTCCCTCTACCACACTCACCCCAAGATGCACCCCAGGCCATCAGGAGTTCAGTTCAAAGCTTACAGCTTCAGCAACCCTCAGTTACACCAGGCACCAGTGCCTGCACCCCCAGTTTGGGGCCCCACCGCCCCAGGGGTTTCACTCCAAAACCTAACCCAGCGATGACACGTCTGTGTGGGTCTGGGGGAGCCCACTGAAACCAGAAACAACCCCCCAAAAAGCAGGAGAAGCCACCTAAGGTAGCAGGGAGCAGAGGAGACCCGAGCAGGGCCACGCTGGGCTGCAGCAGGGAGGGACTCGCAGGAGATTAAAGGCAGAGTGCAGGACACGCTGGAGCAAGCCCAGTGCTAAATAATTCCTGCTTCCCTTCCCTTCCCTCGTTTTCCAGCATGGCTTCGCCCAGCCTTTCCCAGCCTGGCTGGCGTTTGATCTCAGGGCTCGCTCTGCCTTTCCCTCGCCTCCACTCAGCCGATGAGATCCAGAGGTGCTGAGCCACCTCAGCAGAAATTTAAAAAATGGGGGGTTGAGCCCCTCCATGGAAAAGAGAAGGGAAAAAAAAAAAAAAAAGGTAAATAGCAGAGGGATTAAAAAAAAAAAAATCCCCTAAAAATCCAAGCTCAGCAAACATGTGGCTGCTACCAGCCCAGCCCAGCGGTTTGGGATGGGAACGGGCTCTGGAGGAGGAGGAGGAGGAGGAGGAGGAGGAGGAGGGGACGGCAGCTCTTCCCCTCTGAGGAGCAGGTCTGGGGCTGCCAGCCCAGCGCATTCCTGCGCTGTGAGTCAGGCCTCTGAAAAACCAGGAGGCTTCAAAAATAATGCTCCGTGCAGCCTCTGGGATGCTTCGCTTGCCTTCTGAATCCCCAGCCTACCCCGTTTTAGCACTTAGCTCCCCAGTGGGACCAAAACTGATTTATCCCAAAGCTCAGCTGGGACCCTCAAGAACAACATCACTCTCCGTGCAGGGAGCCCCAGCGTGAAGCCAAAAGGAAACCCACACTCCAGAGCTGCCTCGACAGTAAAAATCCAAGCATCAGCCAAGCCTGCAGGGCTGCAGGGACAGGGAGAGGGAGGATTTAGGGAGTGTTAGGGAGGGTGCTGCATCCAGCGAGGGGCCTCCGGGCTCCCACCAAGAGAGGTCCCTGGGAGGGTGGGAGTGAAGCCAGACTTCAGAGCAGCTCTGTGGGGCTTTCTGCCTCTCCCAAGCCAAAGCTCTGCAATTCCCAGCCCTAGTGCAGGTCATACAGGATTTTTTCCAGTGCTCCAGCCTAATGTGAGGAAGACACATCACTCAAAAGCTACCGGTTCATCAATCCTGAGGCACTGTGAAGGCTCTGGTTTTTGTTTGGTTTTTTTTTTTTTTGGGGGGGGGGGGACACAACACAGTTCACACAACATTTCCTTAAGGTCCTGAGCTCTGGCAGACCTAGGGAAGGATTGCCCAAGGTCCCTTCAGGCCAGGATGAGCAGCAGGAATCACAGAATGCTTTGGGTTGGAAGGGGGACCCTAAAGTTCATCTAGTTCCAACCCCCTTGCCACAGGGAGGGACACCTCTCACTAGACTGGACTGCCCAGGACTCTATCCAACCTGGCCCTGAACACTTCCAGGGATGGAAGCTGCAGGAGAAACAAGCCTCCATGTCACCAGACACAGGTCCCCCCACAGACCCCAGCATCCCACGGGCCAGGGCTGTGTCAGCTCGGTGCCACCGTGTTGTGACTCACGGGCAGGGGTGTCTTGCACAATTCAACTGATTACAGCAAATTACGGCAAATTGCATGTTATGGAAAAACCAAACTTGGAGCCAGTGGGCCTTAAAATGCCACGGAGGGGCCGATGGCAGCCAGTGAGCAGCTCAGGCGTCCCCCACAGCCCTCATAATCCCCCCTTCCCACGGTGAGACACACGGGTGGGATAGCAGGAGGGGGCAGAGGGGATGGGCTGATGATTTATCTCCTCCCTCCTCTCCTGCTCCAGCAAATGTTTTCACTCGCATTAGCATCGCTAAAGCCGGGAGGATATAAGTGAATAGGAAACAGCAGGAACCTGTGGCTTTATGGCACCAACATCTGCTGTAATGAACTCCTCACAGACTCCATACAGCCCCTTCCACCCTCACCTCCCAGCCTTCCTGCCGCCTTCCTGGCACCCGCCTGCCAGCCTGGCTTGGCCCAGCAAAGCCCAGCTCAGGACCCTCCTGATAACCTGTGGGGCTGGCAGGATGATCTGCTGGCCCCAAACACCCTGGGAGGGAGAGAGCCGTGGGGCTGAGGACTTAAAAGTGCTGCCACTGCTAGAAATGGAAGGAAAACCAAGCTCCTTGCAGCATCTTGGCTCACTTCACTGACCCAAAATACAGATCTGTTTTTTAGAGATTTTTATATATATAGATATATATATATATTATTCCTGTACAGCTAGGACAGGGGTGGAAAGGGAACCAGCATGCACAGCACCAAAGGGACCCACGGGCCTTACAGAGCAGGGAGATAAGGGACACAGCTGGACTCTCCAAGCTCCTTACAGGGTTAGCAGCCTTATGCTCATGGTTTCTAAACAGAGAAAATGCAAGCTGGATTTCTCCCCTACCCCCCCAACTACCACTTCCAAGAGATGCTGCCCTCTTAAAGTAGTGTTTTCCCATTTCTCTCCTTTTTTTGTCATTGTTGCTTCAGTATTTCACCCTGTTGCTATCATACACAGAGAGCACCCACTTCTAGGAGAGAGCGGGCTAAAGGAGAAGGAGACAAAAAAACAAACAAACAAAAAAAACCAGAGCAGATCCTTCCACACACTACTGTCCTTAAGCTCTCCACTTCCAAAGGGCAGGACTGGATGAGCAACAGGTCTTGGAGCAGCTCTGCCCCGGCCATCTGCTCCCGACGGCAGAAGCAGGCAGGCAGCCTCCCGCCACCGCTGTCCTCGCAGCTCACACTGACGCTGATATCCCTCCCTCCCCGGGTGTTTTCCCGCTGGTGGTAGAGCAGAAGGATGGAAGGACAGTCCTTCACCAGGATGGCAGTGCCACACTGTCTGCAAACCCTTTTGTCAGCTTAAGTGCCCCCCTCCAGCATCACCCTCGGGGTTTCAGCCACCCTTCTGCAGCTTCCGTGCAGCCCCTGGGGAAGACCCTCGCCTCAGGCAAGCTCCAAATCCTCACACAGAGTTGTTCTCCTATCTAGAGGAGCAGGAGGAAGCCTGACAGGTAAAGCCCCAGGCTCAGGATGGGGGGGGATGTGCTGGGAGCTGGGGTTCCCCCAGCAGCAGTGCAGGGGACGGATGAGAGGACCAGCTGCTTCTGGGATTCAAACCCACACCCAAAACAACACTTCTCCCCCTGCATTGCAAAACCCAACACAAACAATGCGTACATTCTCTGTTATTAAAAGAGAAAATTGTGTTCTGGGTGATGGCTCTCCCTCCTTCCTTAGAACTGGGCAAGGATGGGGAAGGGAGTGGATGATCACCGGGGCTCAGCTGCCTCCTCTGCATCATCACATGCCACCTCTACACAACACTCCTGGAGAAACACTAATTATAGCTCTACAGCTAAAAACTTTATTATACACAGACATACATATGCCAGATTACCAGTGTGCTTTGAGAGAGCTCCCCAGGCTCAAACTGAGCCAGGTGGGTCAGGTTTAACTTGTTTTGTTGTGTGTGGTTTTTTTTTTTTTTAATTCATTCCCTCCCTCCCTCTTGCCCAGTTTTATTTCAACCCCTGCATGAACTTGGTGCACACACACACACAAAAAAAAGAGGACAGAGCCAGGCACGGGGCTCCTGCACCACCAACCCAGTGACATCCCCCCCTCCCCTCGGCACCCCCACTGCTTGGTCACAGCTAAACCTTGCCC
>NW_020955580.1:355241-375362 GCF_003031625.1 Empidonax traillii
CGGGACGGGAGCGGAGCGCTGCCCGCCCGCCTCGCCACTGCCGGGCTGCCCGGCACGGGGGGCGGGGCCGGGGGCTGGCCCGGGGGGCGGGGCCTGGGGCCCTCCATCCCTGCGATGAGCTGCGACCGGGCTCAGCCCCCCTCCCTCACTCCCTCCCTCCCCCGGCACCTCCGCACGCCCCATCCCGGGATACGGGGATGGAGCCACGCCGGGAGAGCGGCTGCGGGGCGCGGGTGGGGAACCCGCGTTAACCCACGGAGCGGCGGGTCCCGCTGTGCAGTGGGGCCGAGCGGGCACAAGGGGGAGCCCCGCAACGCGCTCGGCGTCGGATCCTCCTCCCCCTGCTAAAAAAATACTTCTCACGAGTGAAGCAGCGCGTCCTGCTGCGATGCGAGTGCCGTGGGGTGGCGGAATGGGCGCTTATCATGGAATGCTTTGGGCTGGAAGGGACCTGAAAGTCCATCTCGTTCCACTCCGCTGCCGCGGGCAGGGACACCTCCCACTAGACCAGCTCACAGCCCCATCCCACCTGGCCTTGAACATTTCCACGGATGGGGCATCCACAGCTATGCTGGGCAACCTGGGCCTGGGCTTCACCACACTCAGAGGGAAGATTTTCTTCCCCATATCTAATCCAAACCTCCTCTCTGTCCGTGTGAAACCATTCCTCCTTTGTCCTGTCCATACTCATGTAAAAAGTCTCTCTCCATCTTTCTTGTAACCATCCTTCAGGTACTCCTATATCCCCCCCCCCCCCACTCCCACTCCCAAGAATGGGCATTAAAATCCAAGCTGCAGGATGTACCCGCAGGAGCATAAAGATAACAGATGCACACACACACACACAAATAGTTAAAAATAAAAATCCTACACTAAGGAAGGCATCCTGCAACTGCTCCTCGATACGTGGTCTTCTGGTACTTAATGGGGGCTTATAAAAAAGATGGGGAGTGACTTTTTACTGGGGCACGTAGCAATAGGACAAGGGGGAATGGTTTTAAACTGAAAGAGGAGAGATTTAGGTTAGATGTTAGGAGGAATTTCTTCCCTGTGAGGGTGGGGAGGCCCTGGCACAGGTGGCCCAGAGAAGCTGTGGCTGCCCCATCCCTGAAAGTGCCGAAAGCCAGGTTGGATGGGGCTTGGAGCAACCTGGGCTGGTGGAAGATGTCCCTGCCCATGGCAGGGGATTGGATCTAAATGATCTTTAAGGTCATTTCCAACCCAAACCATTTCCTGATTCCATGAGATCCACACATCTCCCCTCTTGTAAAGAATTGTAAACAAACTTACAGCTTTGTAAACCTTGTTGGGGGTGCAGTTTTCCACCTGGTGAGCTCCTCCTCAAGCTGGGTTTAAACCCCACCATGGCTCCTTGCTCAGCGGGGTGGGACAAAAGGACTCAGCAGGCCCTTTCTGGGGGAGAGAACCCCAAATTCAGCAAAGTCACACTACGGTAGAGCAGCGCCCTCTGTGCACGCAGGGCTGTGCAAGTGCTGGGTAACAGCAAAATCCGCTCTTTCCCGCTAAAGAAGGGGCTGCCGTGGCTGCCTATAAATGGTTAAAATAGCATGGGAACTGCTAACTACTTTTAATTGCTGGCAGCTGCTCAGCTCCTCGGGGTAGGGCAGTGGGGGCGAAGGAGCCCTGGCAGGCAGGCGGTAATTACAGCCTGTGCCGCCGCCGGCCCGGTGGAACCGGGGCGCTGGGTTTGGCGCCGGGACTCTCCAGGCTCCACGAGCTGCTCCAGCCGCGGGTTTGCTCCCAGGGCTGAGCCTGGCCGTCGCCTTCGCAGGGGCAGCGCGAACCCCCGACGGGATGGAGCAGCTGTGGAATCGGGGTGTTGCACGCAAACCCTCACCCCAAAAACGAATATTCGCCTTTTGGGAACCTTCCAGAGCCGTCATCGTGGGCTCTTTCCCGCTGCCCAGGTGCCACCTTCGCCCCCAGCCAGACCCTAAAAAACAAGAGGAGCTCGTGGCACGTCGCTTGGGCCACCTGCACATCGCGGCCATACAGCTGCCTGGAGTGCCACCTCGAGCATCCCACACCCGGCTGCACTTGAGCCGGTATTTACAGAGCACTGGGACGTGCCGGAAAAGGCTGAAGAGCGGAAAAAAAAAAAAAAAAAAAAGAAAAAAAAGAAAAAAACCTAACTCATTTCCAGTTGCTGTCGAGGGAGTGAAGCTGTAAGGGAAGAGCCCGGCTGAGCAGTGAGGGGGAGGGAGGGATGCACCTGATGCAAACCCAGCAGTGATTAGAGAGGGGCTGGGGCTGACAGCTTTGGGAAAATTAACTGGAAAATAAAGGTATTTATTTATTTAAGACCAGAGTGGACATTTGGAGTGCCTACTTCGGGAAGGAGAGTGCCTTTTTCCTGTAGAAATGAGGGAGAGCAGGGTGGGTTGAACCGAGCGGTGTTGTCATTGCCCGGTATTCAAAATATGAATTAAAGCAATGCAAATTAAGGGCTCACTTACCCCTGTTGCACAATTTGAGAAAAACATGACACGACAAACTATCATTAAGGCAAAGGGCTGTTTTTCCTCCCAGGTGTTTACATATTACCCCCTCGTTTTCCCTCTAATGGCCCGGTTGTGAACGTGTCAATCAAATTCCCAGCGGAGAGGGAATCGGCTCCCAGCAGCTGATCTGAGGTGTGAGGAGCTGCACCGGGCTCAGCTGCCCTGGCGGGGTCATCAGCCCCAGAGGGACGGGGCTGGATGAAGCCAAGGGGAAGCTGATGGCATGTGGGAAAGGGTCTGCAGCACCTGGGTGGGTTGGCATGCTGCAGCTGGCGCAGGGAGGGACTGCTCCCACTCAGGGATGCAGCAGGACCAGCGGCCCAAACCCCACCGGTGGGTGACACACACAGAGCACCTGAGCAGAGACCCTCCGACCTCTCTGGGTTGGGTATTTGGGTTTCTGGCATAGCCAGGAAGGGGGGTGGATGCATTAAAGCGTTAAAAACGGTGGCAATCAGTTGAATAATAAACAGAGGAAACTCCCAAAGCATAATGAGGAGGTGAGACAAAGACTCGCTTGTTCGGGATTCGAGGTCACGGCGCCCTTCAGCTCTGACCACACCGTCACGGGAGGGGTGGGTTTCTCTTCCCACCCAAACTCGAGAGGCAGAGCAGGCCTTGGGAGGGCTGAAACATCCCCTGTTAGCTCCTTTTCCCTTCAGACCTTGCTCCTCACTGAACACCTCACTGATCTGGGATGAGGCTGGGCTCGGTGGCACCGAGATATCAAGACATCTTTATGGCACGAAAAAATTTCTATTAGGGGCAAAAAGATGATTTTTATCTATTTTGTTTGAAGGGCATTTCCTTTTGAGCCCCTAGATGTTTATTTGCAGCTGTGATTGGCCGGAAGGGCCGCAGGCAGCTAAACAGGAGGGGTAGCCAGAGGTGCTTATCTATTTGGGGGTTCAGAGGCCTTCAAGGCAATTTGCATTACATTATCCACAGCTGTGCTATCGGGACAACCAGTCCCACCAACCTAATTAGGCATTAGGAAGAAGAGAGTGTCTGAAGACCTGCACAGGGGAGAAAAAGAAGGGATATAGAGCAAAGCTGCAGATAACGTGGGGTCAAGGCACTGGGAAGGGCTTCCCTAGCGTGGAAAAGCCTTAGACAGAGTTTTCTTTTCCCTGGGATGCTGCAGCCTGGATGCCCTGGCTTTGCCTTCTCACTGGCTCACCCTACCGCATCTCCTCTCCACAATATAGCTCCACAAATAGCTGCCTCCCTCCTCTGGGAATCCAGCTGGGCTGAAATGCCCCTGCTTTTTGTAAAGAGGGAATTTTTTATAGGGAGCTTGTTTTACCAAGAGGGCCCCTGGCACAAAGTAAACACTGAGTTAGCAGTGATTCATTTTCTCTTTTCCCCTACTACTGACAGTTTTCTCACCTGGGAGCTTTGGGAGCGCTGAAGGAGGCTACGGAAATCCCTGCTGACAGACCTGCTGCAGGGATGCTGTCACTGCCACCGAAAAGTCCTGGACACTGCCTGGAAAGGACAGGGAATTTCCTCCTCTCCATAATACAGGGAGACTCAGGGCAGAAGAAGGGTTGGGAGAGGGCAGGTGTTCCTGCTGAACAGGTGGACCAGGGTAGTTTGCTGGGTAGGTTGTTGCTGGTGGCACCAGGATGAAGCCAGAGTGTCCTCTTGGTTCACCATGGGCCGGCTTCCCTGGGCAGGTAGTGAGAGGACAAGGGGGAACTGCTTGAAACTAAAAGAGGGGAGAGATTTAGATCAGAAATTTTTCCCTGTGAGGGTGGGGAGGCCCTGGCATAGGTTTCCCAGAGATGCTGTGGCTGCCCCGTCCCTGGAAGTGTCCAAGGCCAGGTTGGAGCCACCTGGGCTAGTGGAAGGTGTCCCTGCCCATGGCAGGGGTTTGGAATGAGATGAGCTTTAAGGCCCCTTCCAACCCAAACCATTCCACATTTCTGCAATTCCCTGTAATTTTCTCCCATGCTTTCTAAGGGTGAAACAGCTGGCACCCTCCTTTCCTCCCCCCACTCCACGGTCTCTCTCACCCCACACCGGGGTCCCCAGGTTACCCCTTGAACCCTGGAGCAGGGAGGTAAAGGCAAGGGGCTGTCCTGTCCCTCACCTCCAAACAGGGATGCTGTGCACTGCACATTCCACACTCCAGCTGGCAGGGGCTCCTGAGAGAGCTGAGCAAGGCGCAGGAGAAGATGCAGCATCTTCATGGAAGCTGGGGATGGAGAAGGCCCCCTTGACTAGCAGGACATCAAGCATATCCAGGGAGACATCCCTGTCAGGATAACTAGAGAGGGCAGAACACCCCAAGATGAAGACCAAGACCATGAACTACCATTTACATACCCCCAAATCCTCCAACCCATGGGATACCTGGCGTGCAGGCCCCGCACCAGATATAGGGAACAAGACAGGATCTCTGAGTCTTGGTTGCCTCCCAAGCCAAATTCACGGGCGAGAGATGGAGAAGAAGAGAGGCAGGATCTCCGTGGAGGCACTGGGGAGGGAGGGGGTGTTTGTGGTTCAGTGGCTCCCAAGTCCTTTCTGCTTTGCAGAGCTTTCCGAGTGACACTGGCATGTGATTCGATTAGGGAAAGCGCTTCACTTTCTACCCGCTCCAGAGTCTCCTCGGCTTCAGCTCGAGATGAGATGGAAAACTCTCTGGGTGGGGGGAGAGGCAGACACAAACACAACACCCCCCCTTCCCCCTCACCCTGATACCCCCTCAGACCCTTGTGCCACCTGCCTCCTCTACCTCGGATGGTGCTTCACGGCATCTCCATCCCACAGGGGGATGGAGGTGGAAACTTCTCCCCTGGGGCCAGGCTGGCCTGGTTAGGAGATTAGGGATTCTCAAGGTGACCATGACCCATATTATGACCCCTTCCCCTTGTGAGGGGCTGGGCTGGGCAGCTGGGGAGAGCTCCACATGTGCACACGTGGGCTCAAAGGGAAGGAGTGAGCACCCAAAGCCACCAGAAGATGCTTTGGGGATTTGCATCAAGACCGTAGTTTGCTCCACAGGGAGCCGAATGTGGACCAGAGTCAGCAGTGCCTCCCGAGCATCTCTCATGCATCTGTAACAGAGTGGGAGAGAAGGGACATCAACACAGCCACGAAGCAAAGCAGAGACCTTTCCAGCTCCATCCTCTGTGTGAAGCCAGGCTGGGCTGGAAGGGGAGTGGGAGACTGCCAGGGGATGTGAATAAGGGAGAGGGGAAAAAAAAGCCACAGCAGGCCAGCATAAAAGCCCCAGTGTGGTGGAGCAGGTGCAGAGGCTGTGATAATTCCCCATTTCGCCCAACAGAGGAACCGGGAGCGTCCAAATCGAGTTATCGGGCAGCAGGTTTACGGACAAACAAAAGACGGCGCTTTTTCCACGCCACCCATGATTAAATTATAGACCTCATTGCCACAGGGTGCTATGGAGACCTGCAGCCTAAGTGGCCCCCAGAAAGCATTTAGGCAAACTCACGGGGCACACAGGTCTGTCAAGGTCTGTTAAACATGATGGAGCAGCCACCTCAGGGAGTCCCTAAAGCCCAAGGCTGCCGGGAGCATGTGTTGGACAAGGGGCTCAGCAGACCTGCCATCCCCTGCCAGCAGTGCTGGACCAGCACAGCCTGGGAGGTAAATAGTGTCTCATCACCTAAATAAATCATTCCCCAAATCCTCTTGAGGGAGGTTTATTTGGCTCAGAAGCGCCCATGGTGATGCTGCAGGATAGGCAGAGAGGGGACTCCAGGGTTTATGTCCATGTCCCAGTGCAGAGATCCTCCGGGATCCCTTGCCAGGAATTTTTGTCCCTGGCTGCCCTCACAGCTGACTGGGTGAGACGGCAGGCAGAGAGAGCTCTACTCTTTCCGCAATTCTTGCTCAGAAGGAAAGGCGGAAAAGCACGCCCTGCTCCCCGCAAAGACACCACAGGCCGGATCTGCCTGCCATAAACATGGCCCCAGCTCCTCGTTGAGACTCCACCAGGCACGCCAGCTCAATAATTCATCGTCCAGGAGGTGCAATAACTATCCATAATTCACGAGCAGTAATATTCTACGAGTTGGAACTGGCAATTTGGCTCCCTGGACCGCGTGCCGTCTTCCCGGGGCTGCCTCGCACCATATCCAAGGTCTCATTTCTTCTTGCCAAGAGGCACAAAGGCAGCAGCCACCTCCGAGTTGATACAGCCAAGGAGGGGCATCCTAAAAGCAGCAGGTTTTGGAGCTGTGTCCATGTGTCCCTCTTCCTCAGGTTTCCAAGGGCTTCCTCACGTGGTGGTCTTAGGAAGACTTAGGAAGAAGTCTTGGTTTCTGGTCTGAAAGGCTGATAAAAACAACAGGTTGTGGGGGCTCTGCATTAGGGGAGCAGTGATGGAGGTGCTTGGGAGGAGCAAGACAAGGTGTAACAGCAATGCAGGTATGAGGCCTTCACCAGCAGCTCCTTGCTGTGCTTTCTGTCTTTTGGTGACCCTTCCAGCAGTGAAGGGACATGGGACAGTGCAGGTCCCAGAAATGACCCGGAGCAAGATGTACAGCAGTATCTTAACATCTGAGGCTGATAAACGGCTCCAGAGCACAAGATCCGAGGGATGATTTGGGGTTGGGGGCGGCAGAAAGGGCTGGAGGAGTCTCCAGCAACGGGTTCCCCTCCAGGAGATGGCACAGAAGCGTCCTGGTATCAGCAGGGAAGCGCAGCAGCTCCAGGGAGAAGTGGGAAACGTGAGCCACAGAGTTCTCAGATCAGAAAAACACCTCTTGCTCGGCAAACTCTGTAAGTCAGACGTAAAACACGGTGAAGCAGAGCATGCTGGAGCTCCCTCGCTCCTGGGGGAGATGTTTATTAACTCGTCAAAACAGAACGTCTGGTGTTGCCAGCAAGGAGCTGGAACAGGGGAGAAAAAAAAAAAAAAAGGAGAGAGAAAATAGAAAAAAAGGGCAGGAAAAACAAAAAGCACATGTGAAAAACATCCTTAGCTTCCCTGTACTTGGCTGGAGACGGTCTATGGAGCCTGCCTGAGCCCAGAGCGAGCAGGAATCCTGGAGCATCCTCCTGGAGAGGCAGGAGGAGATGCCAGGGAAGAGGCTGTTGCAGCACCAGGCTCCGACTCCCACGCTCTGCTCTTCGCAGGAGCCGCTCCCGACCTTCCTTCCGTGTAATTGGGCCAGTTGGCACACCTGGCTCAACATAAATTAGGGCTTCTAAAATAAATAAGGTGATAGCCTGGCAACGAGGCGCCAAATTGATGTTGCAATAGCACAGGGCAGTCATTACATCGCGGTGACACTGCAACAGGGGACGGCACAGCAGCCACCCAATTATTTTAATCGTATTTGTTTAAGTGCTACAGAGCAGGGACTAAGTTTCTTCACCAGTTATTTTGCTGCTGCTCTGCTCACCTTGAAAAGGAGACAGAGCGCCCTGGGGATTAATTGGGGGGATGGTGTCATTATCCCGGGTTTTGGCCAAGAGCATTCCTCTGAAACGAGGCCTCCCTGCTCCTGATAATCCCGATCCTCCACAACTTACATGTCACAGGCAGCATTATCAGTTTGTTATCGAAAGCCCGAGGGGTTTTGCTGGGGGGCCACTGGCCTTGATTCACGGAATCCTAGAAGGTTTGGGGTAGAAGGGATCTTAAAGACAATGTCATTCCAACCCCTTGCCCTGGGCAGCGACACCTTCCACTATCCCAGGTTGCTCCAAGCCCCATCCAGCCTGGCCTTGGACACTTCCAGGGATGGGGCAGCTTGTCTGGGCAACCTGTGCCAGGGCCTCACCACCCCCACAGGAAGGATTTCTTCCCAATATCCAACATAAACCTAAAGTCCCCCTCCACTGAAGTCCCTTAAATACCAGGTTTGTGGTACTTTCTGTGCTCACTGTAGGGTTTTTCCACCCGCTCCAGCCTCTGGTACTCTCAATATGTACTTTAAAGAACAATTTACACCTAAAAACGCTCCCCTCCTGTGAAAGCACCACCGCACAAAACAGCAGATGGTGTTTGAACACTGCAAAATGGAAAATATATCTTTAAAAAGAGATATACAGGAGTTGTCTTGGCGCTATGCGGGTGCCTCAGGGTCTCGATTTGCAGCTTTCTGCGCTGGGGGGAAAAAAAAAAAAAAGATGGCAAGTGCTGTGAGATGATATTGGTGGCAGGAAAACGCTTTTCCGGCTGAGTCCTTGGAAACTGTGGCATGGGAACAACCCAAAAGGACTGTGCAGGAGGGGCCTCATCCCCCCCATTTGTGCCCATCGTGCCTCTTTGGATGAAATGCCGTTTGTGGAGAGGCAAGGTGGGATGGGAGATGCATAAAGAGAACCAGGGAGAAGTCCTGTCAGTCATGCTAACCCTTCTCAGGTCCCAGCCCCAGCCCGGAGCTCCAGGATTGATGCAGCAGGAGGTTCCTGCTCCTTGAAAGACACACCCGGAGTGTTACAATAACACTGCTTTCGTACGTGAAACATCACAAACCCTTCCTTAAGAAAAAAAACCCCTCCTCTCTGTCCCCACCCTTGGAAGCAAAACCCCCGCTGAACATCCGTCCTCCAGGCAATCGTCTCTCTGTGTAAAAAAAAAACACCCCTTTTTTCTTAGAGGTTTGCTCAATACAGAAAAGCTCGAATGCTGCTAATTTCCAAAATAAACAAGCAAATCTTCGGAGCAGTAAACGCAAAAGGCCCCCCCAAGGCACCTTCTAAATGTCACAGAAAAGCATCAGCCCCAGCGCATGCCTGGCTGTCGCTGCCTGCCCGGCGCCCGCTCCGGGCACAGGGGACATCTTCGGGAAGTTTGGGTTTGGTGGGAGCAAAGAAAACCCCGAACTCAGGCCCCTCCGCCGACAGGCTCTGCGACAGGAAAAAAAAAAAAAAATAATATAAATCGGGTTGGGTTTCACTCCTAGCAACGACATTTTGACAGCTTCTATTTCGGGGATGGCTTTATTGTTTTCCCTCTGGTCCTCAATTAATGCCTTACCTCAAAATAGCTACGAGCCAGCAGGACTTTTCCACTCACCAGGCTGCAAGCTGCTCCGAGCTTCCCCCATGCTGTAAGTGCTCATGGATTGGGCTGGCTGTTCCAAGCCTGACCCCAAATCTCCAGCTCCGATCCCTCGAACAAGGACAGCCTCCCTGCTGGAGCCAGGTGCTGGTGCTTAAAAGTCAACCTGGAGGAGAAAACAAACTTGTTTCCCACTGTTCTGAGGGTGCCGTGCCCAAACACGTGAGGCCAGGATTGGGGCAAGCTGCTGGGAGGTGGATGTAGCTGGGAATGCTCTAAGGGGTGCAGGGAAGCAGAGATGGAGCCAGGGTTCCCTTTTATATCATGTACTTGCTTTTGGAGCTGGGAAATGTTTGGCATGCGTTATCCTTGAGGATATTTGGGGTTGGAACAGGATGGTCTGTAAAGTCCCTTCCAGTCCAAGCCATTCTGTGACATCCCTTGCAGTGCCAGCTGAGCTGAACGGCCCCATTCAGTGGGATATGCTGGGCCTCCTACAAGAAGACCACACTCCAAACCCCCTTGGGCTCCCTGCTCCCACTGCCACGGAATAAACTCATAAACACCCCTCTCAAGGTTATCTAACAGTGGTTAAAGATTTAAGAAAAGCCCTCTACAATGTATACGGCTCCTCCTGAAATATTCATCCCCTGACATCAATGTTTCATCAATTTTCTATCATATATCACCCCCGACACCAGCTTCAATCATGGTGGTGCAGATGGGCAAAAATAGATATGTTTACAGAGCCAGCCGCCTCCAGTTTCCTCTTTTCCCACATAATTTAGTATCAGTCAATTAGCTGGTGCAGGCACCACCTCCTCCTCTGCTCTGGGTGAGCCAGCCGTGCCCCAGCTTCCCTCTGGGAGCTGGTGGGATGGGGTAGGCAATCCAGATGGGGCACGGGAAGCCTCTGGGCAGCAAAACACTGAGCCAGAGCCACCTCAAAGGCTCCAGCTTATCATTTACCTGTGGGAGCACCCGTGCTCCTATTCCAGGAAGCCAGCTGCCCTTTCCCTCTGCCCCAGAGGTCCCGAGAGCCCCATTTTTCACTCAGTTGCCACATTCCTGGGCACGTGCCAGACACCGTCTCCCATAGCAGGGATGCAGATGGGCCTCAGGTGCCTCTTTTTTATTGTTTTCCTTTTTAATTCCTGTAAACTGTTTAACCTGTGTCGTGCCTGTGCTTCTCCTGGCCCCACTAAATGACCAACAGGTTGTTTCAGTCTGCCCATCAGCCCTTGCCCGGCTGCTGTGCGGAAGGATGGAGGAAAAGCTGTCTGGCCACAGTCATCTTTTGATTTCAGCAGGGCTAACGAAGTCAAAGGAGGCCTTTCCTCTCCCCCCCAAGCCTGAGCCAGAGAAGTCAGAACATTTTAGCTGCTATCTGATTTGATGTGCAAAAAAAAAAAAAAAAACAGAAGCAGAGGGGGAGAAACACCCCCCATCCCCCCCAGCCCACCGCTGGCTGCTTCTCGCCTTTGATTGCGGCGTACAAATGCCAGGCTTGTTTTTGCTCTCCCTGAAATTCCCTCTGTCAGTGCAGGGCTCCCTCTGGTTCAGGACAAAAATTGACTTCGTGTCATGAATGAAGTAATTATTTCCCTCCACAAATGAGCATGGCAATTATTCCCCTTTCCAGGAGGGGAGGGATGTGTGTGAGGTTTGAGTTGCCGAGCCGAGCCGATGTCCCTACCCAGAGCAGGGGGGCACTCGGGCTTTGCTCACCAGTGTTTCTGCCCCCTCCACACACTTCCTTGCCCCAGCACCTCTTCTCTCTCTGAGCTCAGGCACAGACTTGCTGGATCCCCAGTGGACACAGGCATTTTGCTGGATCAAGGGCTGCGCTGAAGGGAGCAATTGCTCTCCCCTGCAGATCAGCCCTTAGCCCAAGGTGATCTGCTGTAGCTGAAATCAGCTTTCCCCTTCTGTGGTGTTTTCCCCGGCTCAGGAATAAAGGAAGTTTCCTAATGTGTCCATCCTGTATCCCTTCTCTGAGTGCCTTGGGTATGTGCACAGGGGGAATATTAGAGACTTGTAGAATCACAGACTGGTTTGGGTTGGAAGGGACCTTAAAGATCTCCTATTCCAAACCCCTGCCATGGGCAGGGATGCCACCCACCAAATATATCCCACTTACAGAGATGACCATGGAAAAGCTACATTCCTGCTTCTCCATTCACCAGTGTCCTACTCCCTGCCTGGATCAAGGTCTCCCTTCTCCAAAGAAAGGACTGGGCTGATGGCCAGGAGACCAGGAGTAGCCCATCACAGGCAGACACTGCCTGCCACCACCATCACAGTGAGGCAGCGAGGCACCATCCATGCAACAAACCCTCCAAGAGGTCAAGGCTGAGCTAGGCCAGCTCTGAACCCCACAAAGACACCGAAGCGCTGCGGCAGCGTGTGCTGGAGAGCGATGAACCAGCACCCAAACTATAAACTGCTTCCAGGAGCACAAACCCCAGGAAATCCCGCAAGAACAAACACTTCTCTGCCAGAGCAGGTGGGGCACTTTTACTGGCACTCAGAGATCTTGTCTTTGCATCAAAGGATAGAGTTTGGAAAGAGGGAGTTCAAGCATCTCCTCCAGAAAATCGTGTCCCTACCACCGTGACCAGGCCAATTCCAGCAACATGAGAGCAAGGACTGTAAGAGGGAGAAAAGCGGTAACAAATGCATTTTTTAAATGGTTAAAACCGCAGGACACAAACTCCCCAAGCAAGCTGGAAAGTCACTTGAAGGTTGTGAGTGACCTTGGAGGGAGCCGGACCTTGGCTTGGTGGCTGCGGCGGCAGAAGCGTGAAAATGTATTGCAGCCCTTGGGCAGCCTTCAGTTCTCATTTAAGCTGTTAATCAGAAGGGGAGAGGGAGGAGAGGAGCAGCAGCAGCAGCAGCAGCAGCAGCTTTTCCCCGTGAGCCTGACTGTAAAAGCGTGAGTGGCACTGGAAGGGCCTTCAGGACACGGGCAGGGGGCGGGGGAAAGCAGCTCTGCCTCCCTGCAAGGAGGAACAGCCCTGGGAGCTGAAAACACCCATTCTTTGATTCTTCTTAGTCCTTCCGTGGATGGAATTATCCCAGTGACTAATTTTCCCGTGGTTTGTTTGGTTGCTGAGATGAACACCCCAGCTGTATCCACTGTCCCCAGCACCCCTGAGGGACAGTGCAGCTCCTGTGGGACCTGGCACAGGCTGCCCAGAAAAGCTGTGGCTGCCCCATCCCGGGAAGTGTCCAGGGCCAGGTTGGATGGGGCTCTGAGCAACCTGGGCTAGTGGAAGGTGTTCCTGTGCATGACAGGAGGTTGGAAGGGGATGACCTTTAAGGTCCCTTGCAATCCAAACCTTTCTAGCATTCCGTGACCTCGGGCCATGGAGCTGTTGGGAAAGGACAGAAAGGGACACAGGCACAGATTCTTTCTTGGAATAACGGAGCTGGTGACCTGCCCTACCAAGGGGACTCATTCAAATCCAGGTGGGATTCTCTTAAGAGAGAGCAGATGGAATTTGAGCAGAGAACCAGAGCAGTCACCTCCCCACTCACCTGCACCGCTCACCCTTCCCCAGCATCACAAGGGTTAAGATGAGTCTATTACTGTTTGCTTGTCACTTTGTCGCTGATCTAATGACCATCGATAATAGCTGAATAAGAATTGATGGAGAGATGGATTTAATTAACCCCGGTGTCAGCAGCTCGCATTGCTGTCTGTTTGTGTTAATGGAGCAGCTCAGGAAAAAAACTCTCCTGAGCTTTGTGTGGCTCAGCCTGCGGCAAGGAAAACAGTCCTATTCATCAGCCGCACCCTCCAGGTATACCCAGGCAGTGCCACATGGCAATTGCTTCCTCCTGCCCCCGAAAGAATAACATAGTCACCTGCTCTGTCACACTCTGAGCCCCCGGCTTCGCCCGCCACCCCATCCTGCTGCTGCTGCTTCTGACAGCACATCCAAGGTCTCAGCAGGGTGGGTGGGAGCCTGGGAGTGCCTGGGAAAACAGCATGCTGATACTGGGAGGCTGGAGAGCTTTCTTTAGCAGGGGGATGGTTCTAGGGGTTTGATAGAAGACCAGCACAAAGGCAGGAACCGCTTGGTGTTACCTGATGGTGCAGATGCCGGGTCAGGGACGCAGGCTGAGAAGTGTCCCCAGCCAGCCAGCCTGAACTGCGTCCCCCAGGCCCTCCTACAGCGTCCTCATGCCAAATTCCAGGTGTTGCATGCACTCCGCTGGGATTTATCCCCTTCTTCTGGATTTCAGACCAGCTTGGGAGGCAGCTCGGGGTGGGGGGGGCAAGCACAGAAGCACAGCCCATGCAGAGGCTGGGGGCTCAGATCAGACTGTCCCAGTCCCAGTAACGAGGCTGGTCCTGCCCAATCCTTTATTGCAGCTGGTAATTGGTGTCTGTCAGCTCCTTCCCTCTCTTCAGCCAATCTTCAGGTACAGCAGATGACAGCTGGTATTGCTCCTCATCCTCCTGCCCTGGCTTATCACGAGGATCACAAGGCAAAAGCCAGCCTGGAGGGAGTGTGGGCTCATGGCCCTTCTTACCTGTGGATATCCAAATCCCACTGATGAATTTCCTGGGAGCCTGGGGACCGTGCCATGCACTACAGCATCATCCAGCACCCACTTCCCAGGGCAGAGCAGCAATCCGAGGGTGAACGCCGGAGCACCCCCCTCCCTGGGCGTTCTCCCTCTGGGAGACCTCTCAGGGCAGGCTGTGTGAGGGGGCCTGCCTGACACCCACCAGGGTCTCTTCACACTTCCCTTTCCTCTCATTTTCAGCTGTGATTGATTTTCGTGTTCCAACATGTGCCCAGCCTTGACCTGTGCTGGCAGGCGGGCGGGCCCGGATCCAGCCGCGGTGCTGGGGGCGCGCTGGGATGGAGCTGGTGCCACCCCTGGCTGGCTGGGCTGTTCTGACAGACCACGGTATTACTGTCTGGAGGAATAAAGCTTCCCAGGGCGACACCTTGCCAGGCTAAAAATATTCCTTCCAGTAAAAGCACCGGCTCCCGCTGCCAGCGCTGTCTCGTGGTGTTTCCAGGTAGGACGGGACACAGATCCTTCACTGACATGAGGTCACTGAAAATACCAGTTGTTGGCAAACTTATTTCCTGCTGAGAAACGGTGAGGTCACCTTTTGGCTTTGGCACCTCAGCTGGCATCCGCAGGCAGCTCTGAGGGAGCAAACGTCTCAGCTGGGATTCCCACGGAAAAGACAGGCGTGGAAAACAGGTGCGCGCGGACAAGCCAGGCGGGGAATATTGCTGGGGAGGTGAAAGCTGGTGTCAACAGAGATTAGGGCTCTGTTCCTACCCTCAGGCCCCGCTCCTCTGGCTGCAGGATGAAGATAACATCACCCCGAGGAAAGGTGAGGAATTTAATTCAGCACTGGCTAATCTGCGGTTCCCAAGACCTTAACAGCAGCTCTCCAAGCAGCCCTTGGAGCATTTTGGGTCTGGATTGGGAGAGCTGGTCTTAGCAATGCAACAGGACATATGGATCCCTCCCTCCCCATCCCAAGATCTCCCTTCTCCCAGCGGAGAGGAGCAGTACTAAAATAAGCAAAGCTGGCAGTGGAAGGCAGAACTGCTCCTGGACTCCTCAGTGCAGTCCCTGAAGCAGCAAAATTCATCCTGCCACGGCAGGAATTGGGGAGCCTGGGAAGGATCCCAAGATCAGGTATCATCCCAAGTCCATCCTAGCCTGGCAGGGCTCCCAGCTGCTGAGCTGGGTGTAAGCTGGAGCCTTCCTCCCCTCAAAAAAAAAAACAAAAACCAAAGTATCCAACCTTTTCCTCTTTTAGCTTCATTTTCCCAATGGAACATCCAGTGACTGCCCACAGCTCCACTTCACCCCCAGGAAAAGATGGGCAAGGCACAAGCAAGGTCTGTCCTGCTCTGGAACAGCCCGAGCCTTTGGAAAGATGCTGATTTAGAGAGAAGCAGGTTTCCTGTTTTGCTCATCCCTGTCCCAGACAGAAAGTGCCTTTGCCAAGTACATCTTCAAATCCCTGCCAGTAACCTGCAGTCACGGAATACGTGAGGCTGGGGAAAAGAAAAAAAAAAAAAATCCGGCAGAATTTAATTTTGAAGACCCAGCTAGTCTTATAGCTTTTCAGCTGCTGGAGCAGGTGAGCCAATAATAAAATCAACTGCCCAGAGAGGAAATGAATATTGGGTTTTGTTCCAAACGGATGAGTTCAGCCAGCGTCAGAAAAAGAGGAAAAAATAATAATAATATAAAATAAAAGGAGAGTAGGAATTGTTCTGTGACAAACGTATTTTGACAATTCAGCTGAAAGGGCTGACAGAGTTATGAGTGAGGGGGAGGAATTACTGATCTCTGAGTGTCATCTCACTTGTTTTTCTTGATTCAGCCTGGCCCTGCTAACAATGTGTGTCACTGCCCAGTGCTGGGAACATCCTTTGATGAATGACACAGGGTGCTCCCCAAGGCAAAGCCTGTTTTCCTCCTGTAGTATACCTGCCAACAGCACCAGAGGGGCCACAGGGGGTACCTGCCAGAGAGGCTGGATTTGGGAAGGTCAGAGGTGGAGGGGTCGAGGTCTCCAGCCACACATCCCGGTGCATTTCTGTTTGTGACGCACCTCCAGTCACGTTTCCTGGTCTTCTGCCTGGCTGGAGCCATAGAAACCTAGAATGTTGGTTGGAAGGGAGCTTGAGGATCATCCAGTTCTAACCCTCTACAGGGACACCTTCCACTAGCCCAGGTTGATCAGAACCCTGTCCAACCTGGCCTTGAACACTTCCAGGGATCCAGGGGCAGCCACAGCTTCTCTGGGCAACCTGTGCCAGGGCCTCACCACCCTCACAGCCAAGAATTTCTTCCCAATATCCCACCCAACCCTACCCTCTGTCAGTTTGAAGCCATTCTCCTTGTCCTGTCACCCCATGCCCTTGTCCAGAGTCCCTGTCCAGCTCCCTTCAATGCTGTTGTCATTGTTTCCATCCTCACATGCTGAAACGGGGCTCCAGGTCTCCATTTGTGCCCACAAGCCCATGTTGGGTAAAGGGGAGAACTGTAGGAGGGTGGCAGCTTCTTGATTTCGGGTTCTTCAGGTGAAAAAGAGAGCCCCTGAGGAGGAGGGGTGGCTGGCACAGAGCCTCCCGCTGTCTGTGCCAAGAAGGTGGCTTTACCGGGCAATAAAGCAGACCTGGAGATTTTAATCTTGGGATTTTTAAATGTCCCTTCTCAGTTTGAGCTGTGCAGCTCAGGGAGCAGCTCGTGCAGAGCCTGCTCCTCCCCTGGCATCTAGAACCTGGTTAAAGGCTTCCTGTCAGAGCTGCAACAAGCCAAGCTGCGACCACGCTCTGGGAGAAGGATGCTCCCTGTGACTGAGTCAGCTTGGGTCACCTGCCTCCCCTTGCTGCTTCTAATTAACTACCCACAATAATTTTGAGAATTGGAGATTATCAGCTGCTTATTCAAACTTTCCCCTCTCCTAAGAAGCAACCGTGAAAAATACCCACCTTGAGGGGGGGGGGGGGGGTCCTATGGCAGGAGTGGGTTCCTACAGTGGCTTTTCCCGGGCTCTCCACTCTTTGCTAGGAATGTTAGGGAGAACAGGAGATCCTCCTCCACCTTCCTGGTGTTTGGTTGCCCAGCCTGCTTCTGCAGCTTTTCAGACAAACACATTTATGCCTTGCTTCCCCACCGAGTGACATCTTTCAGGACATGCTTTCTGAGGGTCGAAGCAGAGGGCAACCTCCCAGAGAACAGCATGGTGCTTCTGAGATAAATAAAGCACTTGGAGTGAAACCTCCTTGGAGGGACAAGGGCAGCATGAATTTCTCTCAAGGCTTGGGGGATGGCTCAGTGTTTCCAAGAACAACCATCTTGTGTTTGCACTGACAGCCGTTAAAATTGTGGGATGGAGTTCAACCAGTTGAAGGTCAGGTTGTCTGGGATGAGAAAGAGCTCCAGAAATTTCTGGTGATATATTTTATATTTTTAAGCCTTTTCCCATTACTGCCTTTTGCAGGTCTTTCCCCCATGGCTTAATATCTGTGCCCAGCCTGGCCTTGGGAGAAAGAAACCCCTCCATTGAGGTTGTTGTGGATGGATAAGGACAGCAAAATAAACAAGTCCAGATGTTTTCAGTTGTTCTTCATTTCAAGAGAGATACTGAGGGGCTGGAGCATGTCCAGGGAAGGGAACAGAGCTGGGAAGGGGCTGAAGCAGCAGGAGCAGCTGAGGGAGCTCAGCCTGGAGAAAAGGAGGCTCAGGGGGGACCTTCTGGCTCTGCAACTCCCTGACAGGAGGGAGGGATCCAGGGGGGGGTCACGCTCTGCTCCCAGGGAACAAGGGACAGGACAAGAGGAGACAGCCTCAAGCTGCACCAGGGGAGATAGATTGGATATTGGGGGAAAATTCTTTACTGAAAGGGTTGTCAAACACTAGAACAGGCTGCCGAGACCTGGAGGGATGTGGCACTTGGGGACATGGTTTAGTGGGTTGGCAGTGCAGGGGGAACAGCACTTAAAGGTGATCTTAAAGGTCCTTTTTTCAACCTAAATGATTCTGTTCCCACTGCCATGCTTTGTGCTATTACTCATTGGTCAAACACAGGGAAAAAGGCAAAATAAAGCCAGAGCTCCTGTTTATTCACCCTGATGGAAGTTATATGTCAACACCTCATCATTTCTCTCTCTGCCAGTGGAGAGTATCTGCTCATGATGACACTGAGCTCCTAAACAGCTGCATTTTGCTCCAGCTCTGTGTGTGAACATCCTAAGGAAGAAGCCCAGCCGCCCCTGCCAGGCGCCCAGCTCCCCAAGGACTGCTGGATCAGAGCACTGACATCCAGCTCCACCCTTTAGTTCCCCTGGAGAATAACTGGAAGTGGCGCTGCCAGGTTTAATAACCCCTCACGCCCCACCAGCCGCTTCACGGGACGCAGACCTTGTTAACATGCAAAATAATGGAAAGATGCAGGTGGGGTTCTGGCTGGTTAACCAGGAAATGCTTCAGTGAGAATTATCCAATTAAATCTCCACGTCTCCCTTGCTTTCATGGGTTTTTGCCCCCCCCATTGTAGCGGTGTTATCAACCAAAGCAATAAACACGAGTCCTAATCGAGCGCTGGCTGCGTTAATCCGGCACGGAGGGCACTGGGTACCCCTGCAGCGCTGGCCAGGGGCTCTGGGAGGCATGGGAAGTCAACCACAACCTAAATATATACACTGGCACACACCTAATAATCTCGGGGGGGGGGTAACCAGTGCTTTTCTTCCCTTTTCTGTGAGCACAGCTCCCTCTGTACTCGGCCCATCCTTTCTCCTTTGCCACCACCCCATAAACCAGCTTGAGTAGGTGCTGCTGCCCTCCTTATATGAGGATGCTAAGCTCTGTTCTTACAAAAAAAAACCAAAACAAAACAAAAAGCAAACAAACAAACAAAAAAATACACACACACACACACCCCATCCTCAACAAACAAACAAACAAATAATACCTTTCCAGTCCTGCCACTGCTTGGCTGCTCCGTGACTTCTGTGGCAGCCCCAAGTATTCCCAATAACGTCTTGTTCTGCCACTTCTCTCCAAGTGTTTCCGGGGTATTTAATGCTGGGATTTCTGGTGAAATAAGAGCAAAGGAAACAAGAGAATAAGCGAAATAATTTAGACCCTGAAGGTAAAAAAACCAAATAAAACCCCCAAACACCCACTTTGTATTAAAGGTCCGTTTCATTCTGTTAGGTGCACTCCCCAGGGTTTTGCTGACGAAACAGAGATCTCAGATGTGAAGCTGCAAAGCATTAAGAGGTTAATTCTGTTCCCACCCATCTCCTGGAGTAGCAGTGCCTGGTGATGTGTTTGGGCAGCTCTGGGGGCAGAGGATGTCCCGCTGTGTCCCTACCCTGGGCACCTGGGGGAGGTTCAGGTGCAGCCCACTGAGGATGCATCCACAGAGGGGGCTGCAGGTGAAGCAGAGGTAGCACCCACCACCCCTCTTACCCTTTCTGCTTCCCCACCAGGAGGTGGGATCCTTGCTGAAGACTTTCCCATGGAGGCAAGGCTTGTGGCCAGGCGGGAAAGGAGATTTTGCAGCCCCCATCTCCCCGGGGAAGGGATCCCGGTCTGCCCAAGCACCCCACGCCAGGGATTTCCCCCTCTCTCTCTGTCTGCACATGCAATTACAGCAAATCCCTCGCTGCAGGAGCTGTGACAGTGGCTAAAATTGAGCTCAGTGCTGGGGGACACCCTCCATCATCTCCACTTGCCTCCCCCAGCGCCGGCTGGCGGGTCCTGCTGGGCACCGAGCGCGGCTGGTAAAAGCAGCAGTAAATGAAACCGCATCCGCCTCCCAGCCGAGGTGATAATTTGTTTCTCTGAGGCCATCTGACACCCAGCAAGAGCCCAGTCGGGGTGCCCAGCGGGCTTGCTGGGGCTCACAGAGGCGGAGGTTGTCATCGTGCTGGGGGCTCTTCCCTCCGTGCCACCCCCCGCCCACCCTGCGAGGTTGGCACCCCTTTGTCCTGTCAGGGGTCCCTGAGCCCTCATGGGTGTTTCTCCAGTCACAAGAAACCATCTCAGCTGATGCACCTCAGTCTCTGCAGCGCCTCTTGCCTTCACTCCACGAGCTTTTGCTCT